>NW_008751839.1:263812-265419 GCF_000715545.1 Opisthorchis viverrini
AGGAGACTGTGTTCGTCAGACCTCTAACCATTGACCAACCTGGTATGAGAGACTCTGTGAGTGTCGCGGGACACTCTCCAGTATAGCTCAATGGATCACTGAGGTGCGCAAACCGTCACACCACGGTAAGGTCCAGTCTCTTTATGACGGATCAGAAACCTAGCCGCTACTCGCCAATGTCGTCTAAAGACTTTCATTGTTTTGATCATCGGTGTCTTCAGATCGTTGCACGTGTCTGATGGGAACAACTGATGAGTAATGCTGAAGGACGTGGAATGGTTTTCTGAATAAATAACTCGCCAAGGATCGATGAACTGATCACAGTCCACAATTTGCACTGGTTTCGCCAAGTGCTCCGTATGCCAGTCGACCGATTTCTTCGAAGCGCTCTTTTCACACAACCAAATGGAGGGTGAAAACGAGTCACGGGAGGTCGAATGACTTGGTGGCAAAGTATGAAAGCCTTTACCAGCAGACTCAGTCGAGCTATCCGTTGCCGTCTCCCTAGATTGATATCCCGAGACACGACACTTCAATGTTTATGGATATTGTCAGACATGGTCCAGTCGTACCCTCAACGGTGTTCGCGCATTCAAGCTATTGCTTTCAATGCATAGCTTTACTCCCCATATCCCCAACTAAATGTCCACTGTCCGCTGCATCAAAAGAACCGTTCAGCTGTAACAATCTTTCAGTGCCCAGCTGTCATGCCACCCGAAGGAAGCACGTAATGGTCAGAAACGGTAGAATTCTGGTTATCAAGGCTGTTCCTTCCCTGTATCATCAACACTCTAAGCTTCGAATACCGTAGACATGTTCGTATCTACGGCAAGTCATCTTCGGTTGTGCTTCGTCCCCCTTTAACTTCCTACCTCGATAATCAAAATACTACTAGGGCATGCACTCACAGATCGATATGGCCGATAAGTTCGACTATCTACCGACTATGTCGGTGGAATGACGAAAGGCAAGATCATTTAACGCATTAGGAGGACTAGGACAGCGTTTGTCTACCGCCAATACTTGTGGCGCGTGACATCGGCTTAGCTGTCAAGGGCAGAGTGTACAGTGTCGGGGTCCAATTTGTTCTATTTCATAGATAGGAGACGTGGCCATACATGTGGATAATCTTCGGGAACTGTGTGTTCCACCATCTGTGTATCCGAAGCATTGTGATGGTCAGTAGCGCTGAAGTTAGCCAGATGATCTTCGGGCAAGTCCAATCTCTCACGATAGATCACCTGGCCAGATTCCACGGGTTACGCTGGTTAGGTGATGTGCTTCGTGTGGGATTACGCTGGTTAGGTGATGTGCTTCGTGTGCCAAAAGACCTTACTGTATCGATGGTTAGACTTTTATGTCAGTGAGCTTGTTTCGCGAGGCAGTCGTTGTTAGGATTCCTTTGACTGACCCTTCCCGGAGCCAGTGATACAAAAGTCTGACCTAATTGGATGTAGTGAGCTGGCCTGGACAGCGAGCGCGGGGTGTTGGCTGGTGAAAGGAAAAAGGTCTCCCTCCGGGAGTTATTTATTAGAAAATGCCAACTGAGCAGTTACAACCCGTTGGACTCTCATGTGCAGCTTGTTTACAAAAACTGAATATCCATC
>NW_008751839.1:269567-276448 GCF_000715545.1 Opisthorchis viverrini
CCGAAGGAAGCACGTAATGGTCAGAAACGGTAGAATTCTGGTTATCAAGGCTGTTCCTTCCCTGTATCATCAACACTCTAAGCTTCGAATACCGTAGACATGTTCGTATCTACGGCAAGTCATCTTCGGTTGTGCTTCGTCCCCCTTTAACTTCCTACCTCGATAATCAAAATACTACTAGGGCATGCACTCACAGATCGATATGGCCGATAAGTTCGACTATCTACCGACTATGTCGGTGGAATGACGAAAGGCAAGATCATTTAACGCATTAGGAGGACTAGGACAGCGTTTGTCTACCGCCAATACTTGTGGCGCGTGACATCGGCTTAGCTGTCAAGGGCAGAGTGTACAGTGTCGGGGTCCAATTTGTTCTATTTCATAGATAGGAGACGTGGCCATACATGTGGATAATCTTCGGGAACTGTGTGTTCCACCATCTGTGTATCCGAAGCATTGTGATGGTCAGTAGCGCTGAAGTTAGCCAGATGATCTTCGGGCAAGTCCAATCACTCACGATAGATCACCTGGCCAGATTCCACGGGTTACGCTGGTTAGGTGACGTGCTTCGTGTGCCAAAAGCCCTTATTGTATCGATGGTTAGACTTTTATGTCAGTGAGCTTGTTTCGCGAGGCAGTCGTTGTTAGGATTCCTTTGACTGACCCTTCCCGGAGCCAGTGATACAAAAGTCTGACCTAATCGGATGTAGTGAGCTGGCCTGGACAGCGAGTGCGGGAAGTTAGCTGGTGAAAGGAAGAAGGTCTCCGCTGCGGAGTTATTTATTAGAAAATCCCAACTGAGCAGTTACAGCCCGTTGGACAGGGAAGCAAAACTCTCATATGCAGCTTGTTTACAAAAATTGAATATCCATCCTCTCTTTGAACGCGTCTTCCCGAACTTTTCTGGATATTCATTGATTCTTGCACAAATTCAAACAAATGCTACAAAGCGACTCCACAAATTCCGTAACAGATCTCACTTTTTAAGAGACGTAAAGCGGATTTACAAGGAAACGTACTACTCACACGCCTTTCCCATCAGCAGTATTACCGTTACACTGGTAGTGTCTTGTTTCTAATGCGGCTGCGCACAGCACCTGCCTTTTGAACAGCAGTGGACAGTGGTTTCAAAAGTATTCCGATCGTATTAAATAATGCGCAGGTGATCACGTTCAACCTTTTGGCGACCGGCGCGGGTGGCTTTGAGAGATGACTCTTGATAGCAGCAACGCTGTTTCCAAAAAATTTGGGCATGCTGGTCGCCTGAAGAGAATACCTTAGTACCTCGACACTCCTATCGCAGAGGACCATACCACTTTACCTCCATGGCGTCACGGAGAATCGCCCTTTTTGTCTGGCGGCTCACTTACGGGAAGAGTTGCACTCGGCGAGAGTGTTGCAACACTCAAACTCGGTCATTACGACATGCCAGCTTTTGAAAGGGGGCCCATAAGCCGAGCCGACGCCCTTGGATATATTTCATCATCATCATATTGGCTCCACCCCCCTCTCCAATGGCCTGATACGGCATGAAGCGGACAATTTTACCAAAAGCGCTTGGAGGACCTTCACGCGACTTCAGCCCGCTTTATGGGGCGTTCCGTATTCAGCCTTCGAATGCCTGAGATCGTGGCTCTTCTAAATATCGGCTTAAAACGAACAACCAAGACACGTTAGAACGGCAAATTGTTCAAGGGTGACGTTTCCGATAGCAGAGGTACTTCTAATCTTTGTTGTCAGAAATGATCCCTCCGACGACCCATCTCTGCAGAAAAACAAAATTCGTGAATGTCTAGGAACGTAACCGAAAAGTGAAGCATACTGACCATAAGGTGAAAAATTATCATAACACGAAGAGCGATTTTTTGAGGGATGATGGATGATCTGAATGTGGAAAGTCGAACAGTCACGGTAATCGGTACCTATTGCTGCGTTGCAAATGACAAGTTTTCACGGATTCACGGATTGATACACAGGATTGAGGCTTTTGCCCAAGTTTCCCGGGTCGGTTTTGGTCTTGTCGGTCAGTGGCTGTCGTTCACCTGAAAGGCACAAGTGGAAAAAGGGTGTAGCACTGCTCTTGTAGTGGTCTGGCTACCCAATAAGTCAGTTTACCAGGAGTGTGTGGCAAAGTAATAAAAATAATTACGCTAAGTTGGGTATACAAAAATAAATAGGTCAGATGGAACAGACTCACTNATCATAACACGAAGAGCGATTTTTTGAGGGATGATGGATGATCTGAATGTGGAAAGTCGAACAGTCACGGTAATCGGTACCTATTGCTGTGTTGCAAGTGACACACTGACACGCGTTGCACAACGCGGCGTGTAATCTGATGCACCAGAGAGCGCGCAGTTTGAACACAAATACATAACCCCATTAGAATAATCTCCGCACCTTTAAAACTGGTCCGAAGACGCAGACTACGGGCTGAGACCGGTCATCTACAGCCTCCAAAATGTACGAACAAACCAGCTAGAATTCCCTAGTCGCCCCGGTGAGTAATTGAAAACCTGACCAGCAAAGAATGATGTTGCAACAGTAGGTGTGCGGGTGGTCTGCACGGTAAAGCAACAGAACAGCCAAGCCACTCGAAACAACTAAACGGCACATCGACTTGTCGGACCTGGTGAGAATCACCTGGGCACCCAAACGATGGCGTACCTTGATTGGGTGAAGCATGGACCAATCGGAAACAAGCAACATTACCTCAGGTCAAACACCTCGAAGTTTCCGTGACCAGTCTACAAGTACGGTGGTGACAAAACCCCTTGATCCTAAATGAAGACCTTCACAAGTTGGGGGCTTTTTATTGCACCAGAGATTGACCGGATCAAAAAGTTAGGTTCAAAGATAACAGCTGCAATACAAAAAACTGGGTTTTGTCGCTGGTCGACGGTGGTTCGGAAGACTTTGACCAGACTACTCCTTCTCCAGGACAAACGCACCTTTGAGCAGAATTAGTGAAGAGGAGGTTGCCAATCCCATCGATGGCTCCCCGAACCATTGGAAGTACCTTATGCACAGTATTCATGACACCAAATTTTGCAGCATCGCTGAGGAAACGAAACCTTAGAATCCGAATTCTCCCATATAAGACACAGAGCAAGTGGCCCTGTACAAGAGTATATAGTAACTCACCCAGCCGGCTCCCGCATTCAAAGAAATCAGGCATGCGGAACCGCGGAACTCTGTTCCCCTGTTTTTACACGTCAATCGCAGGATTTTCGTGACCCATAGCGTTCATGATCAGCAGGCATCTGAACCGAGATAACCTTTCGTTGTGTTCTTCTTTGTGCAGTATGTATTTTGGGTCATTGACTGTGTTTTAGTGGCGGTCATGCTTATCTGAATATTGCGGAACCCATTTCCCCAACCCCCCGATAACTCCGTGGGCCGTTTGGGTGTCTGTGTTGTCACGGTTCCCTCCGAGATTGTTAGAATCATTTCTTCGTGATGAAAACGGTATACGTATTCAACCTGAAACTCTGCGCCTTTGGATGGAACAGTATCTCTCATTTTCCCTGTCCTCATAAATTTTCTTTTGATATATAATCACATTTCGGGCATTCAAACAATTCGTATATACGTATTTGTATATGCGTGTTTTTGGGGGCCTGTG
Source organism: Opisthorchis viverrini (assembly GCF_000715545.1). Classification (NCBI taxonomy): domain Eukaryota; kingdom Metazoa; phylum Platyhelminthes; class Trematoda; order Opisthorchiida; family Opisthorchiidae; genus Opisthorchis; species Opisthorchis viverrini. Next base: position 273,193 of record NW_008751839.1, read on the forward strand.
CACTGGTTTTACCTTTGAAACACTCTTCTAAGATTGCCAGCTTATTATATGACTCATTGTGCATCGATGGTCTCCGTTCTTTCCATTCCAATGAGCGACTTGGTCCACTTAGGTTCTGGTTTTCATTATCAAAATGAGGAAATAGGGATTAAACGAATGAGCCGCGTTATCAAGCACCAGGGTGGCATCAAAACACGCTCATTCTTTGCAAGTATTCCCGAATCCTTGGATAGTTTTGTGCACGGTAATATTTCATTTGGCCCTGAAGATGGTGGGGCCACGCTGACAATAAAATTGATGATATTATTTGTCCTCAGCTGATAAGTGATATATCTCTGTGTTAGTTCACAGTAGGGAAATGGAGAAAAGTGAAACTAAGTCTACGTTCCATTCTGAAAAAATCCGGGATCCATTTTGGCAGCATAAAATGTGGCTCTAATATCTGTTGCCCGAAATTTGTGTATGTTCAAGTAGATGCAACCCCCCACGCGTTCACGAAGTGGACCAATAACACTCTAGAAAAGTATCAAGGGGGTACGAACTGGTGGGTCAGCTAACGTGTTCTCGTTGATTACTACTGGCTGGCTAAAATGGATCACGGCGCTCGCTCAGCCACACCAGGGAAGCACGAGTGTTGCGAAATGGGCCTCCTATGTTGGTAGTTTCTTTCGATTAACTTGAACAGGTTCAAGAGATAAGTGTTGGCAGTTTAATGACCGCGCACCGCCTACAACGGCGAACCGCCTTCCTCCGGAGGGTGTGCAAGCGAGATAAAATGCAGGCTATCAGTTTGATGCTTAGTACAAGCTTGGTACCATCTACTAAATCTGACACCTGTAAATGGGGCAAGTGAGGCAAGCGTGTTCCAAGTAGGCTCAAACATCGCGGAAGCATCATTGTGCAGTGGAACTTGACGGACAATAAAATTTAGCACTCACCGATCATATTCGTGAGTTTAGAGTAAGCCTGATACTGTCTGAGCTGTGACGAGTTGGAAATAGATGCTATATTCTAGGACCTAGCCTGGGGAAAAAGTGAGGTTTGAAATGGTCCTCTTACACAACGGAGGGTTTGTGAGCATTTAGTGAGGAATCATGGCTAAATAATAGAACAAATTATGAGAGTCAAGATAGATGGATGACAATAGAGATTTGTAGATGAAGCTTTCAGTGTTCAGTGTTAGAATCAAGTCCATGGAGAGCTTGGGAATTCAGAAATTGTTTTGAAAACAAAATTGTTTGTCAGTTTAAGTTCACAAAGCTATCTAAAGGATCGACTCAAAAGTGAACACACTTCCGTCTTGATCTCACCGTTTTTTGGTAATCGCTACTGGATCTATGTAAACATAGGAAGCCAGGTTAGTCAGCGTTCAGGGACGTTTTGCAGAAAATTTCAACTCCCTTGATTTGTTTTGTCTCTGCTGTCACCCACCTAATTGATTTAAGTCTCCACATACTGTCAAACGAAACGTCCCGATTGAGCCCAAATTATGTGCACTCATATCACGCTACATCCTGGACGCACACCCGAACTTCTTCCGAAGCCGTGGTTCAAAAAAGTGAACTTAAACATAAGGTTTAAGCATTTGGTGGTATTTATTCAGGTCCTTAAAATTCCCACGCGCGGCCGCGGTTTAATTAGAAGGTGTGTGAACGAACTCGGAGTTCACTGTGAGTGCAGAAATTTTAATTCAATGGCGCCCGATGGCTTTCCGCATTTTCTCTGCAGAGAAGGCGAAAAATTCTGTAGAACAGCTGGCTTTCTCGCTTGTTTTCTCTCGCATTAGATTTGTAAATAATTTAAGTGGGACTTAGACAATAATCGCGCTCATTATATTCGCGCACGCTAAAACTGGAGAGCCCATTAGCGGCCTGGAAGGGAAAAATTCTTTCATGGGCCTGGGAAGCGTCCGGCCGGAGTCAAGGAATTCGCCACAGCTAGCAAGCTATTTGTTTTTTATAATGGGCAGCGTATGTTATATTTGGCTCAAGTCAAGTTATAATGTTCACCGACAAACCGAGCCACCAATATTATGGTAGGATGAACTTTGGGTCTGTGGGCAGAGCGAGCAGAAGATACAATAAGATGGCAACTACATTCAATTACTTGTACAGACTTAAACAATATTTTATTTAACAAGCTCGCCTGGGAAATATTAGAGATATGGTGAACTAGTAGCAAGCCATCAGACTTGGTATGGTAGTCGCGATTCCGTTATTGCGATACGGTAGCTGGGCTCGTGGACATTTCCGTACAAGAACATCTTGAATGAGCCGTTTATGGTTATCATTTATGGTTATCACTGTAGTAGGTATTATTTTGAGTCCATCATGGGTTCGCGGTGGTTAATTGATGCCATTCAAAACAGGTAATGAGACAGCCATGTCTACACTGGAGACTCGGAATCGGAAAAGGTGTCGATAAGTTTGCTAGAAGGCATTTTGATGTTAGCTAGAATGCTGCCGTGAATACCAAACACCCAAAAGTTTTCCGAATTCCCAGCTAATTCACTGAAGCAACACTGCCAGATTCCGAACGGCTAGCGATATTTACGTGCAGATAATAGGTATGCAATCGATGCAAATTGGTGTGGACATATGTGAGTATAAGGGACATGCTTCGGCTGGATTGTGTGCAAATAAGGTAGCTGGAACTTGCACAGACATGAGATCAACTATATCCGGTGTTGTGTGTTTGCACGATGAGCTGACCTCAGAATAGGGCTGTCACAGACTAAAGAAAAGCCTGGAGCTTTGCAAAAGCAGTTGCCTCTAAGGTGCCATATCTCTGGTGTTTGATGATTCTTGTAGCATCTTTTCCTCTTCTATCAGTGGATATTTTGATTCATAGGGGAATTGCTTGGGATATATGGCGCAACCAGAGAGAGTAACCAGAGGGAGCTTAGAAGGAAGGAAGGCGCCCGACAAAAACTGATTCTATGTTAGTTTTTTCTTCCTTCATTGCAGAAGGCGGATTATGAGGTTCATCATGTGGAAGGAGTGTATATAGGGAACAGAGCAAACAGTTGAAGCAAGAGGGCGTCCGAAAGGGGTGGACATGTTACGGAAAGACGAGGAGAGCTCCAAAAGCTTCCGTACACAAAGCGGTGTCCGTCGAGAGCGCCTGCTCTCCATTCCTACCTATTTTCGCGATCAGGAAGATAATGAGACAAATGCTGAAATGTTTCCTGGACCCGGTTTTCAAATATCTTCTGGAACAATCTTCTCCGTCTAAGGCCCGCAGACATGGATCTCAT
>NW_008751839.1:277290-279543 GCF_000715545.1 Opisthorchis viverrini
CAACTTATGTTTGCACCGATGCAACCAATAAATGGAAACATGATTTGTTAAATGTGTTTGTGTATTTTTTAGGCGTGGGTTTGCAGGAGAACAACGAATGGATATAAAGGACCGCCGTTGGTCGTTGGATTAATCTGTTATGCATACTTGGGGCATCATAGTCAGCTGCGGCGTGTGCACGGGCCCGATAGTCACTTTAAGTAGCCTCGGCCTGTGACATCGAGTACAGTTATGAGCATAACGTTGGCCATGGGACTGGACGGCTGTACATAGTTGGGCATAGTAGTACATAAGCACAGGCTTTTCAACTAAGGTAGGCGATATCGACTACGGTTACGAGGATGAAGGACCGTCGTTGGCCGTTAAATTAAGACATCACGCATAGTTGGAGCCTCGTTTCATCGGCCCGCATGGATACTGGCCTGAAGTTTACTATCGATAGCAGACATAAGCAAGAGCGCGCAGTCATGGCAATTAAAATGGGAAACTGTGCATAGCTGAAGCGTATTAATCAGTATCGCATACAGACACTGGCCCAGGAGTTTCAAAATGTAGTCAAAGTAGATTATGTCGCGCACAGTTATGATTTTCAGGTTCGTCTTTACCATAAGATTAAGTAGGTGTGTAGTTTAGAGCTCGTATTCATTGGTTCACACAGATACTGCCCTCGGCGTTTATCATAAGTAGCAAAGATAGGCAACGACGCGTAGAGTCACACATATGATAGCTTATGTTACCGGCAAATCAAAGCCGCACATGAGCACAGGCCTAGCGGGCACGATCATTCGCCAAGCAAGACGATATCGAGTAAGACAGGTCGTCAAATCAAGCTCACGCGTATTGTTGAGGCCTTTAATCTTACCGGTCTAAGTGGATACAGGCCAGGTGTTTGCTATAGATAGTAAATTATAATCGGTATCCCGTACAGTTATGGGTATGAAGGACAGTCGTTGGCCACTAGATTATGTTACGGTGCATAAGTGACGCCCCATAATCCGTGCCGCACATAGACATGGACCCAGAAGTTAACAAAAGTAGTCAAGGCGAGAGAGAACGTCCACCGTTATTAGGGCAGTCGCTTTGTGGGGGCTACCAGCGATAGAGCGCCATATTCACAATAAGAATCACACATGCAGCTGTCTCCGGATTCTGTATAATCTACAGGCAAGTTAAGCCTGTCTGGAAAGATAAATCAACCACAGAGAGGGCGTTCGCATTACCACTGCACAATTCACGCTCTTGTCTAACAATGCCATACTATTTGGACACGAATCCCAAACATCAAACGTGGTTTCGAGACTTCTGCCGNTTCATGATGCATACTAATCCGTTTTTCTGCAGAACGAGTTCCTGTCAGTTCTCAATATATCATCTGCTGCCCCACGTCTGTCTGCTTCTATTGACTACTGGCTACGAACTGCGTATAATCTAATAGTCGCAATCGTCCTGTAAAATCCTTAATCGTCCGGATCTTACACGAGCTATTCATTTTAATGCCTCACAAAAATTTTAACCGCCATGGCCCAAACTGAGGGGAGCTGACGTTATTGGTTCACTAAATCTGTGCTCCCCTGACTCCCCCAGGGCCTCCGCTGCGTGATTGTCACTAAGTTTGTCGTCCAACTTATGAGCTGGTTCGGTTTTTTATTCGGCATTTGTCGTCAGTTCTTCTAGATACTCAGGGAGTTTACTGAATATATCCCAAAATGCCGGAGCACTAATAATTTTGTTAGTTTCGTGCCTAGTACCATGATTGGGGAATAATGCAGGTGTCTAATCTTCTTGGCTGACCTTTAATGACAATAGCATGCCGATATAAGAATTAAACTCAGTCAGAAAAGGCACTGTGTTATAAATTCAGGTGCTTGCCACTAAAAATAAATAATTTAGCAGATTCAAGGCTTTTGTCCAATCCTTGGACCCCATCAGCCCTCTCGGGCTGAAGCAGGAGGCAACGGAGCAAATAGAAGACAAACAAATATTTAGAGGCCCACAACAGGGCGACTCAACTCTAGTTGGTTTCATGTTGAGTGGTAATAATTCTAACGGAAGCATATGTAGGTTAACTGTACTCAGAGATCTTGAAGAATGATATTGCATACTGATTTTACACAGAATAAGGTTGAATTGAGACTTGCGCAAACCCCATCCCAACAGAAGTGTGTAATCCCGGGGCCTTGATCACTTCGTTTGGGAAAAACCTTTCAATCAACAGAAATATGTCATAGCATGATCCAGTGGCACACTAGTTGC
>NW_008751839.1:288181-300856 GCF_000715545.1 Opisthorchis viverrini
GAGGGCTGATGGGGTCCAATGATTAGACAAAAGCCTTGGATCTGCTAAAATATCGATGTTCAGTGGCAAGCGCCTGAATTTATAACAGTGCCTTTTCTGATTGAGTTGGATTCTTATATCGGCATGCTATTGTCATTGAAGGTCAGCCAAGAAGATTAGACACGTGCATTATTCCCCAATAATTGTAGTAGGCTCGGAACTAACACGCTTATTAGTGCACCGACATTATGGGTTATATTCAGTTAACTCCCTGAGTATCTAGAAAAACTGACGACAAATGCCGAATAAAAAACCGAACAAGCTCATAATTTGGACGACCACCTTAATGACAGCCACGTAGCTGTGGCCATCGGGGAGTCAGGGGAGCACAGAGTTAGTGAAGCAGTACCGTCAGCTCTCCTCATTTCGAGCGATGGCGGTCGAAATTTCAGTGCACCATTAAAATGAAAAGCTAGTGTAAAATCCGGATGGTTAAGGATCTCACAGGACGATTTCGACTATTACATAATACGCAGTTCGTAGCCAGTAGTCAATAGGAGCAGACAGACGTGGGGCAGCAGATGATATATTGAGGACTGACAGGAACTGGTTCTGCAGAAAAACGGATTAGTTAGCATCATGAATTAAGAAAACGTACAATCAACAATGACGCAATCAGCAGGAGCGGCCCGTTTTTCCATCGGAGTGGATGCTCGAAAATAGGTGCAATCGAGACGAACTNTGATTCATCCTACCGATTTTGTGGTCAATACAGCCCAACCGGAAACATGCTGTGGCCGGTGCTGTATGGCTCCCATTCAGGTCATAAGTTCTATTACTGATTGTTATCAAACTTAAATCCGTTCCAACAAAGTTTCACAACGGCCTTTAACAAAGTACCCGCGATCTATGCCTTTAGGCCGCTGTCCCATGGCACCGAATTAACGAGATGACTGTTTATATCGTCGGTTATGGAGTTGTCAGACGCATATCCGGATTGTTAAGAAATTTTAGCCAATCCGAACTGAGCACCAACCGCTCACATTTTCTTGCCTCTCTACGAGGCGTGACAAAACGGATTCCCCGGTTGATACACGGGACCTGAGCTTCCGCCGTAAATTACAGCGTCAGGTTTGTCTTCTTCCCTTTTGTTCATCTAAAACGCAAGCCTGAAAAAGAGTACAGTACTGCTCTTTAAATCTTCAGAACTAGGTACTGAGCTTGGCGGCGTAAAAACTTACAAGAAAGCATCTAAACGTACCTTGAGCTAAATTCATAACGCAACGCGAAAAAATACCGAAGGAAGCCAACCCCAAATGCAAAAGACCCGGTGTGAGAAAGATGACTCTGTAATAAATCAGCGCATTTCGCATGAAGGCCTTACCAAGGTGACACGTCGTATTGGCGGGGTCAACTTCGAAAAATTTTCCGGCCAAACCGTGTTCGAGCCGGACATAAGTCAGCATTATTTTTACCGGGAGCCGTTGATGCTCAAAAGGCAAAAATATGTAAGCACCTGGCAACGCTTTCTATGATTTATATAAATCAACAGGATCACGCCCGACCCGGGAAGATATGGGAAAGCTTCGATCCTGTGTAGCACTTAGTGAATCCGTGAAACCATCAACAAACTTCGTAGCACCTCGTTGGACAAACACAACGAAGAAGACGTCCTTCTCGTACCCCGAAAAGTCCGTTGGTGCACACAGAAGTGGGTCAGACAATGGCCTCATAGGGTTACTGGGAGCTCATGCAAGCAAGTGGCAGGTGTACCTAGTAATCCCTAGGAGGTCGTATGGCTTTTGAGCCGTTTTTAACAGCGATGTGAGGGGGACCGGAGGCCAGATAGCTAAACATTTTTGGTACCTATCATTTTAGTGTCCCTCGAACCACTCTCATCGTGCACAAAAACGCGTTCTCGAAGTCTGCCCAAAACGATGCATGCCTGCACTTTTTGCAATTGAGAGAAAACCTTTCAGCTGTAGCACACTTCTTGGTGTTCAGCTGCGTGCCCACCCCAGAAGGAAGCGTGAGGGCTGGATTAAGGCTGAGTTTATCAGGTCTAGACAAAGGAAGTCTAGGTGCAAAAATCGAGTTCGAAAAATGGATGTGGGAGGGCTGGTGGGGTTGCCGTGTACTCACCGGTGGCCATACCAATCCCAATTGTCCTCTCTGATACCACCCCCGCACCTTTTTCTGATGCAAATTGGATCCAAATCCCGATGCGAGGGTCCGATTCTTTCCTTCTCGGTGTGGTCTATCATAGCCCCTCGAGTTGCCCTGAAGATGAACAATTCCTCATACAAACCCTCGAGCTNTGTGCACGGTAATATTTCATTTGGCCCTGGAGCTGGTGGGCCCACGCTGAAAATAAAATTGAAGATATTATTTGTCCTCAGCTAATAAGTGATATATCTCTGTGTTAGGTCATAGTAGGGAAGTGGCGAAAAGTGAAACTAAGTCTACGTTCCATTCTGAAAAAATCCGGGATCAGTTTTAGCAGCATAAAATGTGACTCCAATATCAGTTGCCCGAAATTTGTGTATGCCCACTTCAAGTAAATGCAACCCACCACACGTTCACGAAGTGGACCAATAGCACTCCAGAAAAGTATCAGGGGGGTACGAACTAGTGCGTCAGCTAACGTGTTCTCGTTGATTACTACTGACTGGCTGAAATGGATCATGGCGCTCGCTCAGCCACACCAGAGAAGCACGAGTGTTGCGAAATGGGCTTCCTATATTGGTAGTTTCTTTCGATTAACTTGAACAGGTTCAAGAGATAAGTGTTGGCAGTTTAATGACCGCGCACCGCCTACAACGGCGAACCGCCTTCCTCCGGAGGGTGTGCAAGCGAGATAAAATGCAGGCTATCAGTTTGATGCTTAGTACAAGCTTGGTACCATCTACTAAATCTGACACCTGTAAATGGGGCAAGTGAGGCAAGCGTGTTCCAAGTAGGCTCAAACATCGCGGAAGCATCATGGTGCAGTGGAACTTGACGGACAATAAACTTTAGCACTCACCGATCATATTCGTGCTAAATAAGAAAAAGGCTACCAGTAGACGCCCACCAACAACGCTATCTTCGAAACAACTAAAAACCAATCCGGGAAAAATCATCCAGTAAACAAGGCTGTCTGCACTCTATTTGCTAAAAATTAATGTAATGTTACTAAATTGCACCATGGGTGTCACTTGGCCTCCTATTACGTGAAACCAGACTTCAGAGCTTAGTGGATAAAGTAGCATCCACTCCATAGTTTAGAGTAAGCCTGATACTGTCTGGGCTGTGATGGGTTGAAAATGCTGTATTCTAGGACTTAGCCTGGGAAAGAGTGAGGTTTGAAATGATCCTCTTACACAACGGAGGGTTTGTGAGCACTTAATGGGGAATCATAGGCGCAAATATGGCTAAATAATAGAACGAAGTATGGGCGCCAAGATAGATGGATGACAATAGAGGGTTGTAGACGAAGCTTTCAGTATTCAGTGTTAGAGTCAAGTCCATGGAGAGCTTGGGAATTAAGAAATTGTTTTGAAAGCAAAATTGTTTGTCAGTTTAACTTCACAACGCTATCTAAAGGAGCGATTCAAAAGTGGACACATACTTCCGTCTTGATCTCACCGTTTTTTTTGGTAATCGCTACTGGATCTTTGCAAATATAGGAAGCCAGGTTAGTCAACGTTCACGGGTGTTTTTGCAGAAAATTTCAACTCCCTTGATCGGTTTTGTCTCTGCTGTCGCCCACCTAATTGATTTAAGTCTCTACATACTGTCAAATGAAACGTCCTGATTGAGCCCAACTTATGTGCACTCTCTTATATCACGCCACATCCTGGACGCACACCCAAACTACTTCCGAAGCCGTGGTTCAAAAAAGTGAACTTAAACATAAGGTTTAAGCATTTGGTGGTATTTATTCAGGTCCTTAAAATTCCCACGCGCGGCCGTGGTTTCACCAGAAAGTGCGTGAACGAACTCGGAGTCCACTGTGAGCGCAGAAATTGTACTTCAATGGCGGTCGATGGCGTCCCTCATTTTCTCTGCAGAGAAGGCGAAAAATTCTGTAGAACAGCTGGTTTTTCGCGTGTTTTCTCTTGCATTAGATTTGTAAATAATTTAAGTAGCACTTAGACAAGGGTCGTGCCGAGTATATTCGCGCATGCTAAGACTGGAGAGCTCATTGGCGGCCTGGATAGGAAAAATTATTTCATGGGCCTGGGAAGCGTCCGACCGGAGTCAAGAAATTCGCCACAGCTAGCAATCTATTTGTTTTTTATAATGGGCAACATATGTCATATTTGGCTTAAGTCAAGTTTTAATGTTCACCGACAAATCGAGCCTCCAATATTGTCATTGGATGAACTTTGGGTCTGTGGGCAGAGCGAGCGGAAGACACAATAAGATGGCAACTACATTCAACTCCTTGTACTGACTTAAACGATCTTTTCTTTAACAAGCTCGTCTGGGAAATATTAGAGATATAGTAAACTAGGGGCAAGCCATCAGACTTGGTATGGTAGTCGCGATTCCGTCATTGCGATACGGTAGCTGGGCTCGTGGACATTTCCGTACAAGAACATCTTGAATGAGCCGTTTATGGTTATCACTGTAGTAGGGATTATTTTGAGTCCATCACGGGTTCGCGGTGGTTAACTGATGCCATTCAAAACAGGTAATGAGACAGCCATGTCTACACTGGAGACTCGGAATCGGAAAAGGTGTCGATAAGTTTGCTAGAAGGCATTTTGATGTTAGCTAGAATGCTGCCGTGAATACCAAACACCCAAAAGTTTTCCGAATTCCCAGCTAATTCACTGAAGCAACACTGCCAGATTCCGAACGGCTAGCGATATTTACGTGCAGATAATAGGTATGCAATCGATGCAAATTGGTGTGGACATATGTGAGTATAAGGGACATGCTTCGGCTGGATTGTGTGCAAATAAGGTAGCTGGAACTTGCACAGACATGAGATCAACTATATCCGGTGTTGTGTGTTTGCACGATGAGCTGACCTCAGAATAGGGCTGTCACAGACTAAAGAAAAGCCTGGAGCTTTGCAAAAGCAGTTGCCTCTAAGGTGCCATATCTCTGGTGTTTGATGATTCTTGTAGCATCTTTTCCTCTTCTATCAGTGGATATTTTGATTCATAGGGGAATTGCTTGGGATATATGGCGCAACCAGAGAGAGCTTAGAAGGAAGGCAAGCGCCCGGCAAAAACTGCTTCTATTTTAGTTTTTTCTTCCTTCATTGCAGGAGGCGAATTGTGAGGTTCATCATGTGGAAGGAGTGTATATTGGGAACAGAGCAAACAGCTGAAGCAAGAGGGCGTTTGAAAGGGGTGGACGTTACGGAAAGACACGGAGAGCTCCAAAGGCTTCCGTACACAAAGCGGTGTCCGCGGAGAGTGCATGCTCTCCATTCCTACTTATTTTCGCGATCAGCAAGATAATGAGACAACCGCTGAAATGTTTTATGGACCCGGTTTTCAAATGTCTTCTGGAACAATCTTTTCCGTCTAAGGCACGCAGACATGGCTGTCATCTTTAAAGTGGAGGAAAAGGGGCAATTGTTTTAAGATGAACTAACCAAAATCATCCTGTACTTTGGTGTACACTTTGTACCCACAATGGTTCACGTTATCATATTGATGTCTGTTCTCAACAGGTATGTAGCGTACCGTCAGGTATGATCATAAGGTTACAGTCAGTTCACAGCTTTAGTTTGTTTGCTGTTGCAGGTAATGTGACAAGTCGGCGATGTAGTATGGTCCGGAGAAGGAAGTCACAGTTGTTGGTGTGTTGCCAAACAGGGTGTAGCCGCGCTATGGTTTCTTTGCACTGAAATACTTCGGTTTCCGGACAGCCTTGTAAAAGGCGTGATTTGTGATATGATTTGGTTGGGATGTGCAATTCTGTGAGCAAAATGGTAATTTTCGTTGACCCAGGGAATCCTTAGAGGTAAAACAAAGCTTATGTAAGATCTCAGGTATTCTTTCGGTACCTTAGTAGAGGTATTGTGGTGCAGCGTCTTTCATACATTCAAAGTTGCATTAGTTTGGAATGTAGTGTGGCGGATGAGGTCAATGCATGCACCTACACTGCTCGAGTCGCGTTTGCTACTTTGAAACGCCTATGGCGTCAAGGCGGTAAATCCGCGAATATCACGTAACGTGTGTATCCGGTTGCAGCAGGGGCCGTCCTGTTGTATGGCTGTGGGACCGGACTTGTTTGAGTTTCCAGGTGTTTGACAAGGGACTGCTCGAGCGCGTTTGCTACTTTGAAACGCCTATGGGGTCAAGGCGGTAAATCCGCGAATATCACGTAACGTGTGTATCCGGTTGCAGCAGGGGCCGTCCTGTTGTATGGCTGTGGGACCGGACTTGTTTGAGTTTCCAGGTGTTTGACAAGGGAACTGTAGGCAGAGGGTCTTGTTAAGCACTTGATGAGTACGACACTACCACTTTGTTTAATTATATATTTCGAATGCTACCACGGGAAAGGTCAGCGAGTCGTAATTGTTTATACATTTTTTCAGAGACCCTGTCGTGTAAAAAACTGAGAATTAGATTAACCTCAACTTATGTTTGCACCGATGCAACCAATAAATGGAAACATGATTTGTTAAATGTGTTTGTGTATTTTTTAGGCGTGGGCTTGCAGGCGAACAACATATGGATATAAAGGACCGACGTTGGTCTTTGGATTAATCTGTTATGCATACTTGGGGCATCATAGTCAGCTACGGTATGTGCACGGGCCCGATAGTCACTTTGAGTAGCCTCGGCCTGTGACATCGAGTACAGTTATGAGTATAACCTTGGCCATAGGACTGGACTGCTGAACATAGTTGGACATAGTAGCACATAAACACAGGCCTTTCAACTAAGGTAGGTGATATCGACTACGGTTACGAGGATGAAGGACCGTCGTTGGCCGTTAAATTAAGACATCACACATAGTTGGAGCCTCGTTTTTATTGACCCGCATAGATACTGACCTGGTGCTTACTATCGATAGCAGACATAAGCGAGAGCGCGCAGTCATGGCAGTTAAAATGGGACACTGCATAGTTGAAGCGTATTTATCAGCATCGCATACTGACACTGGCCCAGGAGTTCCAAAAAGTAGTCAAAGCAGATTATGTCGCGTACACTTATGATTTTCATGTCCGTCGTTCACCATAAGATTAAGTAGGTGTGTGTGGTTTGGACCTCGTATTCATGGGTTCCCACAGATACTGCCCTCGGCGTTTATCATAAGTAGCAAAGATAGGCGTAGAGTCACACATATGGTAGCTTATGTTACCGGTAAACCAACGCTGCACATGCGCACAGGCCTAGCGGGTACGATCATCCGCCAAGCAAGACGATATCGAGTGCAGCAATGAGTAAGACAGGTCGTCAACTCAGGCTCACGTGTATTGTTGAGGCCTTTAATCTTACCGGTCCATGTGGATACAGGCCAGGTGTTTGCTATAGATAGCAAGTTATAACCGGTGTCCAGTGCAGTTATGGGTATGAAGGACAGTCGTTGGCCATTAGGTTATGTCACGGTGCGTAAGTGAGGCCCCACAATCCGCGCCGACATAGACATGGACCCAGCAGTTACCAAAAGTGGTCGCTTTGTGGCGGCTACCACCCATTAGGCGCCATATTCGTAATAAGAATCACACCTGCAGCTGACTCGGGATTCTGTATAATCTACAGGCTGTAAAGATAAACCATCCACAGAGATGGCATTCGCATCACCACTGCACAATTCATGCTGTTGTCTAACAATGCTGTACTTGATGGAAGTTGAGATCCATGAGAAAATCTGTTGTGACCAGGTTCAAGTAACAAAATCATTCGAGTTGTTACATCAGAGGAGTGTTAAGCAAACAAATGCCAATGACTGATTTTCCAGGGTGCAATTTGCACTGCATATACCTTAAATGATTTCGGCCCTAATGAACAACGAAGAATGCCAAAATATGTTAAAATGCAAGTTCGACTTCAATCTAGGGTAGACCGGTAACAAAATGGAAATCGTTGAAGCACTCCGGGATAAATAAGGAAATTTAGAAGCTGATGGCCTTTGAATTTTTTTCTTAATAGTGATGCTGGTACGTTTCCCCCTCCGTTTACATACCACTTCGAATACAATCAATTGTGACATTGAATCCGGAAAACCTGTAGAGTTTTAACTTAAGAAACATGAGGGAAGCTTTCAAAACAGCTGTTAATTCCCGCTGTGAATCAACGGTAAGCAAGGCTAACTCTCCTTGTTTTCCGACTACTCATGCGTAACATGACTTACACCCGTTTATTATGACACCGCTTCGTTTTCTTGCTGCTCGTTTCCCCCCGTTTCGTTCCTACTTAAGGTCTGCTTATCTCTCAGTAACTGATGTCAATATTTTGTTGCCCGTCTGTCATTGCCTGCAAGTTCGTCTCGGTTGCACCTATTTTGAGCGCCCACTCCGATGGAAAAACGGGCCGACCGGGCGTCGAACCCAGTACCTGCGGACAGCAGGCGAACGCGTCACCGACTACGCTAACCGGACACCCAACATGGCTGATTATTTTGTATTACCCACGTATCGCACCTGCCAGATAGCCCTTGCTGAGCTTTGTTTTAAACGGACGAAACCGCGCAATCTGACCTGTCGCGCGACACGAGCGGCTGCGTCGACGCCGACTGAAAGACAGTCCCTCACATCCGAACGTACTGAATCCTGTGCCGTTACGGCCAACTCACACTGTCAGACTGCCCCGATATGTATGTTGGTACATCGTTTGGTACTTACTTGTTGTTGCCCCTATAGAAATCCGTGCTGTGACAGGGACTACTTCCCGCTCCTGCTGATTGCGTCATTGTCGATTGTACGTTTTCATAATTCATGATGCATACTAATCCGTTTTTCTGCAGAACGAGTTCCTGTCAGTTCTCAATATATCATCTGCTGCCCCACGTCTGTCTGCTTCTATTGACTACTGGCTACGAACTGCGTATAATCTAATAGTCGCAATCGTCCTGTGAGATCCATAAGCGCCCAGATCTTTTGAAGTTAATCAACGATTACCGCAGTTAGTCAACACTATTGCAGTTAATCAACAGTTGCAGAGTTTACCAACACTGGCGCAGTTAATCAGTAACGCAATTCAACCGACGTTTTGCCATGTCTGACGAACGTTCCGCCGACCTTACTCCACTCGAATACATCCTTCCGTCGCCCCAGCGAGAACTCCCTCTCGATCTGAAAGTCAGAGCTGCATGGCTGGAAATGGAGTTGGCCAAATTCCGTCGCGAAGTAGCTAGCCTTCAGTGTTCTGCTATCGCTACAGACAGATAACTCCAAAACTCCGTTGGACCTCCTTCCTTTCCAGTTGACCAGGAAGGGGGCATCACCCCCAACTACCATATGACGCCTCCAAAGAATCCACAGACGACGTCCATATCGTTTCAACATCTTCCGGAACTGCTCAACCTCTGTATGGGTATGCCTCAGAGAAAGGCACCAAAGTTCGACGGTAACCCTCTGAATTACTGGAAGTTTCTGAGGGGTTTCACCAGTGGGGCCGCCCAATACGTTACGGATCCCGCAAATCGCCTAGCTTTCTTGATCGATGCCTGTGAAGATGAAGCACGAGACGCAATCGACCACTGTACAATACTTGAGCCGGAACATGGCTACTCGGAAGCCTGGAAGATATTGGGTCGCAGGTTCGTCAACCATTCGACGATCGCAAGACAGTATATTGCGTCAGTCACAACCGGGCCGCCCATTAGACCAAACGACGCACGCTCACTACTCAAGCTGGCCGACACAATGAAGGCTTGTTGGTTGGTACTCTTCCAACTGAACTAATCATTAGAGGTTAATACTAGAACAACCATAGGCGCTATTATTAGCCGCCTTTCGAGTGCCATCCAGTCACAGTGGTTCGATCGGGCCTCGGAAATCTCACCAGTAAGTCAGAACTCCCCCGTAGCTTTGTGACGGCACCATCACCAAGGCTATCCACACTTGTGACGACGTCCGCGGCTAAGAAGCCTGCTAATGGAGAACATAGCCTGACGATGTCTCGTCCGTGTGTGCACTGTGGCAAAATGCACTATCTCGATCGATGCTCGCAATTCATTCGCTTGGACGCTGATTCCCTTGCAANGTGAAGTTCTACATCACCCACTGCTCCATCCGCCCACTCAGCCTTCAACTAAGTCAGTGGGGCCAACACGCCAGGAAGAATGCCGTCCAGACCTCAGTGTCAACTGTTCCAGAGGATAGTGCAATCGGACAACCGTGGCGTCCGGCGTACTGCCTGTAGCTCTTCGCGGTCCCCGTGAAGTTCATAGAGTCAATGCACTTCTTGACAGAGGTTCAGCCTGTACGATGCTGAAAGTGGATGTCACCTTAAATCTCGGGCTATCGGGATTGCCCACAAATATAAGCGTTGCCAACCTCAACGGTCAGAATGAAGTATCGACTACTCGGGTCAGTCTTGATATAGATACATCGCCACCGACTGAGGCGCCGCAATCTATCAAGGCGTGGACCGTTCGTCAGCTCCGGTCGATTACTCAAACCTTACCAACGAGAGAGCAGTGGTCTAAATGGGATCACTTAAAAGGACTCCCATTCTAGAATGCCGGAAACCAAACAATATCCCTATTGATCTGGATGGACGTACCGATGACACATTAGGTGATGGAAAGCCAAACGGGCAGGCCACACGAACCTTACGCCAATCGAACGCCACTCGGTTGGGTCCCTTTTGGGCCTGTGAATGATACAAACGACAGGTTGGCTCGAATCAACCAGCTCAGCTGCCATGTGGAAGACCGTCTGGATTCAAAGTTGGAAGCCGCGACCAACATCGAGTTCAGAAACCCACCATCATGCGAGTACTCATCGTCACAGGCTGATGAACAGGCATTATCTGCTGTAGAGTCTTCGCTGAGACTGACGGATGGACGTCGTGGAATTGCTCTGCCCTGGGAGCCGGGTTGACCGAGCTTACCGTCAAATTATCTCGTTGCTCGCCAAAGACTCAACCCCTTTGGTAAGAGATTCACCAAGGGCGGACATCACGATCTCGATATGAAAGCCATTAATTAACACCTGCTCAAAGGATATGCCGAACCTGTCAGTCGCCATCCAAACACTGAACGCACTGGACGAATTCGGTACTTACGACAGCATACGGTGGTCCACCCTCACGAGCCGAATGAGGTGAGAGATGTCTCCGATCGTGCATGTCAAGTCCAAGGGAACTCACTGAAGTCGCAGCTGCTTAATGATCCAGACATCGCGAATAGTCTACTCTTAGTCTCTCTTTGTTTCCGCCAGCATAGGCACGTGGTTACGACAGGTATTGCGTCAATGTTTCGTCAAGTGAAGATACCCGAATCAGACAGAGGCGTGGTACGGTTCTTAGGGTGGAAGCACGGCTATGTTGAACAGCCAACGAAGACTTACCGTATGACTGCACATCCCTTTGGCGCAACGTCGTCTCCCCTCTGAGCCAGTTCCGCCCTAAAGCATACCATCAAGGGCCATGCTAGTACGTCGAGCCACGCCAAGGGATTAGCCGCCGAACGGGCATTTCATGTGGACAATTTGCTGCTTAGTGCCACTTCTTCAGAACGTCTTGTGAAAATCGCCTTCGAATTGAAGGTAGCCCTGGAAGCCGGCGGATTCCTACTGACCGAATGGGCGACGAACGAACCTAGCCGATTGGCTAAAATCGCTTTCGAAGATCGTGCAGACAGTGTAGACCTGCAACCGCCTACGAGGCGACGGACGCTTGGGGTTCGATGGGGCATACTGACTGACGAAATCCTGTTTGGAGTAGATATTCGGCTTGAAACTCCCACGAAACAAAGAATACTGTCATCTATAGCCCCTCCACACTACCCCATGGGATTCATCTGCCCGGCTCTACTACCATGGAGACACCTTACCGCAATAATCCTCAATCATTAACAAGAAAGCTATGACCACGTGAACTTTGGAAAGTGCCGGCGGCCGTGCATAACAGATGCTGGGTTTTGCTAGGGCGAATATACGTCAGCTGCGTCTTCTCCCTGAAGATGACCATCCCCCTGAAGATGAACAATTCCTCATACAAGCTATGACCAAACTTTGGAAAGTGCCGGCGGCCGTGCATAACAGATGCTGGGTTTTGCTAGGGCGAATATACGTCAGCTGCGTCTTCTCCCTCCAGATGACCATCCCCCTGAAGATGAACAATTCCTCATACAAACCCTTGAGCAACTCTCCTCCAACTACCATTTCACTCATCTCCTGCTAGTAGGTGACTTCAACGCCCCAAAGGCCTTCTGGGTTGAGCTTCAGGGCGTCGAATCAGGCGGACCTTTTGCAGCGGCGCTGTTAGAAGACGTTCAACAGAACGCTTGGACTCAACATTTCGTTGCACCCACCAGATACCGCGCAGGCCAACTACCATCCCTCCTGGATTTGGTCAGGTAACAATTAACGCTCCACTGGGACATAGCGGCCACTGTGTGCTGATCAAAGGTCGACCTTTGATTTCATCTGCTATTGGGCCAGAAATCCCAAACCTCAAACGTGGTTTCGAGACTTCTGTCGTGCAGACTTCTCAGGAATGCGCATCTTCCTTGAACAAGTCACACTGAGACCAGCTCCGGTGGAAGAACTATATAGGACCATTGTCCAGAAAG
>NW_008751839.1:302000-302826 GCF_000715545.1 Opisthorchis viverrini
ACGAGAATGGTTGCCGGCCTCAAATCCGTGGACTACGAAACGCGTCTCACGATGCTTGATCTCTTTCCCCTGGAGTACCGTTGCCTCCAAGGAGACCTAATTCCTACTTACGCCCTGTTTGAACAAAGCTTGGCAAGCAGGTATTTTACCGTTGACCCAGCAAACATCCGGCTGGGACATAGTAAGAAAATTTTCAAGATCAGGGCACACGCATTCATTAGACAAAATTTGTTCTCATTTCGAGTAGTAGCTGCGTGGAATGACCTTCCTCCGACGGTTGTACACGCTCCTTCTAGAACCCAGTTTAAAGCACTATTAGACATTTATTTATGCGAATCCTCGCGCTGGCAAGCATAGTGCCCCGCACTGAGAACATAAAGAGCAGTGCTACACTTGTGCCTTTCAGGTGAACGACAGCCACTGACCGACAAGAACAAAACCGACCCGGGAAACTTGGGCAAAAGCCTCGATCCTGCGTATCAATCCGTGAATCCATGAATCCGTGAATCATCCAGTTGTCGCTGCCATCAATGTTTGCGGCCACTGTGCTACCAACTTTTGGCCTTCCTACCAAATGAACGAACCAAATGCAGTCGTACATCATTCGCATTCTCCGCAGTGGACTGCCTCGGCTATCTGTTAGTCAGAAGACTGCGAGGCAACAATGTCTTCCCCACGAATGCCACTTGGTGTTCTCCATACAAAAAGACAGTCATCGTAGAGACAGAGAAGCTGATGAGTCTGCAGGTTCAATCCCCGCGCAAAACTATGACTTGGGGAGTGTTGATTCCCGCTGCGAATCAACGGTAAGCAAGGCTAACTCTCC
>NW_008751839.1:304970-308619 GCF_000715545.1 Opisthorchis viverrini
CTTGATCTCTTTCCCCTGGAGCACCGTCGCCTACGAGGGGACCTAATCCTTGCTTGCGCCCTGCTTGAACAAAGCTCGGCCAACAGGTTTTTCTCCGTCGACCAAGCACGCACACGGCGGGGACATGGCGAAATTATTATCAAGTTCAGGGCGGACACGTTCATTAGGCAAAATTTTTTCTCACTTCTCTTTCATTGCAGTATAAGACGCTTATTTGTGCGAATCCTCGCCGCGGCAAGCACACTGCTCCGCGCTGAGGACATAAAGAGCAGCACTACACCCTTTCTTCACTCGTGCCTTTCAGGCGAACGAAAGCCGCTGAAAGACAAGAACGAAACCGACCCGGTAAATATGGGCAAAAGCCTCGATCCTGTGTAGCGATCCGTGAATCCATTCCCGTATTGTTTGCATGTAGTTCCACGTCTCAATGGAGCCCACGTCGGACCGCTTTCCGAAAATACCAACGGAGTTGTCCACTCAGGACCCAAAGAGTTAGCCCTCGTTGTGCGTGTCCAAAGAGCTTCTAAGAAAATGGTTGACTGTTTAAGAACGGTGGATTTTGAAACTCATCACGCGGTGCGCGGCCCTTTTTCCCGGAAGCATTGTGGCCTCAGTGGAGTCCTAGTACTAACTTGTGCCCTGGGTGGGTCAGGTTTGGCCAGCAAATTTTTCATCGTTGACCCGAGGCAAGGTCATGGTAAGAAGATTTCCGAGCTTAGAGTGCACAATACGCCCATTTGCATATCGATATGGTTCTCAAGGTCGACCGAACTGAAACCACTTTCACGCCATTCCTCAACTTAAGTTGCTGCACAAAGACCGCCTCATGTTTAATTGGCACAATATTCAAGATATCACAGTATACATTTAGAACTCATGCCTCTATTTGGCAAACGTTTTTCTGAATACGACAGTTGTTGCCTAGACTAACCTTCCCATGACGGATGTTAGAGTTGCATCCCATACTGAGTTCAAAACGCTTTCAAAGGGCCTTAATGTGAGTCCTCGCGCCTACAGGCTTACTGCTCCGTGCTGAGAACTTTAAAGCAGTTCTACACCATTTTTCGCTTGCGGATTCCAGGTGGGCGGAAACCGTTGAACAGAAATAACAAACCCGTCCCGGGTGCTTGGACGAATGCCCGTGTAGCAACACGTGAATCCGCAAATCAGTGTTTGCCACTGACCGGTTATTCGCGCTCTTTCTAGAACCCAGTTTAAAGCTCCATTAGACACTTATTTATGCGAATCCCCCCGCTGGCGAACATACTGCCCGTGCTGAGAACATAAGGAGCAGTGCTACACCCTTTTTTCACTTGTGCCTCTCAGGTGAACGACAGCCACTGACCGACAAGAACAAAAGAGACCGGGGAAACTTGGGCAATAGCCTCGATCCTGTGTATCAATCCGCGAGTCCGTGAATCCGTGACCTTGAGCCATGGCAGTTCGGTCGGCGTTGGCCATTGGTTGGCATCTCGTCTGGGGTTATGTCTGTGGGCTCGGAAGCCGTCAGATCTCAGCAGCATCATCGACAACGAAACATGATTCTCTACCGTCGATGCTCCGCTGCAGCACAATCGTGATTTTATCTAAAAACATTGTTGCGAAGAAAGTAACCGAAATGGATAAGGACGGGATCTAATACTATCGCAGTTCTTCCCAAAGTATCCAGACGCTTATTTAGATGATCGAAATAGGATCGGACAGCAAGATGCCACTGAAATCGTCCGCGTAATATGCACATTATCGAGTGGACTAATCCTCCAAAGGCCGGTGTTCATGACAATATCTGTGGATGGAAAACTGAGAGAAGGTTCGTGAGCCGAAACCCAGTAGACAAGATTGTACATCACCAATACCTACATGTAAATCAACTAAAACGGCAGGCACTTGCACCACATTTGGTAGCTATATCTTACAGCCACCTCGGCCGTGCTCAGGTGCACTCACGCATATCCAGCATGTGTATAAGTTTATTTGGTAGACTCGGAGAGCGTTCAACAGTGTCCTAATTTCCGGAGTGAGTGGATAAAAGTGGGGAAAACGCTAACCCTCATCCTTCGGGGTGGGGTATATAACCGGGTTAACAGTGTCTAATAGCGTATAATATAAAAGCAATACGCTTCACCATGTTGGGTGACACTGCTGATGATGAAAGCGCATGGATCACGTTGGTGATATGATGAGAATAAACATCTTGGCGGTCCCCCTTCCTTCATTCTTACACGGTTCCTGTAGCTGAAAATACTGTCCTGTCGTGTTAGCCGTTGCGTAAGTATGATTTCCGGGTGTCATTACTTGATGCTTATAGCGGAGTGAGTAGGCGAAAACAGGCTACTGCTGATATTCTTCTTTCTCTTTCATTGCATACTTTTTCTTCCCCCTCTCCCCACCCCATTAATAACTCTCTCCTTGTAGGCCCAGCACTTAGGACTGATGACNCTAATGACTCCATTTTTATCTCCACCAGCGCTAACTGTCTCAGGTATAACAAAGTGACCTTTAGGCATCTAAGCTCGGTCCACCCGGCTGTTTTTATTGTTCGTGGTCTGAAGCAAGCAGAACAATAAGCTTTTCCCTCTATTACAGTAGACTCGCTTGGTGTGTGCTGTGTATCAGGGACCGGAATTCGATACTCAATGCCAGTCATCGAGCATACTGCCATATCACTCTCCATTCGCTATCGCCTACACACATGTGGTGATCTGCAGGCCCGCGGCAGAATGTGCGGTGGTATAGATCACCTCAAGTCACTGGGCAGAAAATTTCTTGCTTGTTTGGATACCCGTCAGTGTTATCCTCTGTGTGGTCCGTCTGAGAATGTCCATGATGAAGTCTCACAACTGGAACACCATCGGAGACAAATTTTGTGACCCCCTGAACACTCTGTTGTGGCGAGCTAAAACCTGAGATATAGCTGTGTTTGCGACAGGTTTGAATGCACAAGCGCGGAGAATTAGCGCATCTGAGGCTCAGTTGTACCCGATGCATACTGACACCAACGAACGACTGCTCCAGCTGCATTTATCGAAGACTTTATGATGTGATAACTTCCGAATAATCAAAGCCATCTGGCCACATGATATCCTCCAACAGTGTGTCAGCCGCTAGGCCAAATCAACCACACCGTCATCAGTTACCGATGGTGCGAATGAGCAGCTGACTGGAGCTCGTTTTAGAACATTGTCGATTCTGACCGTGCACTCACTCTTCGCTTTCCAGGGTCGTGTATAGGGCGGACCCTGGTCACTGGTACATTTTTCAGTACGATTGAATTACTGAAAAGGCCAAAAAGTTTGGCGCTTTTCAGAGGGTGTCTGCTATGTTTATCAGCCAGACGTTTGTGCCTTACTACCTGTAACCTTGGACCAGTTGTATCAGACTATTGACTCACTGGCTCCGGCCCAGAGTTTCAGTCAGGGGATAGGGCAGGGTTTCCAAACAGAATTTTGAATCCTCCTACTGCCATGTGGATCGTGACTTTAGTCGGAGTCTCAAGATGGAGTGCGTCAGCCGAACTCATTTCTTGGTTCTGGACAACTAGTTAGAATCGTCTTTGCGGCTCTTCGTTCACCGTCCCTCACTCATGGCTCCTTTCCACTCATTGATTGATGCCCGGTGATCAACCCAGCGAAACAAACCGAAAATAATC
>NW_008751839.1:308629-311395 GCF_000715545.1 Opisthorchis viverrini
ACTTGCACCACATTTGGTAGCTATATCTTGCAGCCACCTCGGTCGTGCTCAGGAGCGCTCACGCGTATCCAGCATGTGTATAAGTTTATAGTTGCCATATATTGGTAGACTCGGGTCGGAGAGCGTTCAACAGTGTCCGAATTTCCGGAGTGAGTGGATAAAAGTGGGGAAAACGCTAACCCTCATCCTTCGGGGTAATGGCTATAACCGGGTTAACAGTGTCTAATAGCGTATAATATAAAAGCAATACGCTTCACCATGTTGGGTGACACTGCTGATGATGAAAGCGCATGGATCACGTTGGTGATATGATGAGAATAAACATCTTGGCGGTCCCCCTTCCTTCATTCTTACACGATTCCTGTAGCTGAAAATACTGTCCTGTCGTGTTAGCCGTTGCGTAGTATGATTTACCGGGTGTCATTACTTGATGCTTATAGCGGAGTGGGTAAGCGAAAACAGGCTACTGCTGATATTCTTCTTTCTCTTTCATGCACTATTTCTTGCCCCTCCACTCGTTCGTTAAGACTAATGACTCCATTTTTATCTCCACCAGCGCTAACTGTCTCAGGTATAACAAAGTGACCTTTAGGCATCTAAGCTCGGTCCACCCGGCTGTTTTTATTGTTCGTGGTCTGAAGCAAGCAGAACAATAAGCTTTTCCCTCTATTACAGTAGACTCGCTTGGTGTGTGCTGTGTATCAGGGACCGGAATTCGATACTCAATGCCAGTCATCGAGCATACTGCCATATCACTCTCCATTCGCTATCGCCTACGCACATGTGGTGATCTGCAGGCCCGCGGCAGAATGTGCGGTGGTATAGATCACCTCAAGTCACTGGGCAGAAAATTTCTTGCTTGTTTGGATACCCGTCAGTGTTATCCTCTGTGTGGTCCGTCTGAGAATGTCCATGATGAAGTCTCACAAACCATCGGAGACAAATTTTGTGACCCCTGAACACTGTTGTGGCGAGCTAAAACCTGAGATATAGCTGTGTTTGCGACAGATTTGAATGCACAAGCGCGGAGAATTAGCGCATCTGAGGCTCAGTTGTACCTGATGCATACAGACACCAACGAACGACTGCTCCAGCTGCATTTATCGAAGACTTTATGATGTGATAACTTCCGAATAATCAAAGCCATCTGGCCACATGATATCCTCCAACAGCGTGTCAACCGCTAGGCCAAATTAACCACACCGTCATCAGTTACCGATGGTGCGAATGAGCAGCTGACTGGAGCTCGTTTTAGAACATTGTCGATTCTGACCGTGCACTCACTCTTCGCTTTCCAGGGTCGTGTATAGGGCGGACCCTGGTCACTGGTACATTTTTCAGTACGATTGAATTACTGAAAAGGCCAAAAAGTTTGGCGCTTTTCAGAGGGTGTCTGCTATGTTTATCAGCCAGACGTTTGTGCCTTACTACCTGTAACCTTGGACCAGTTGTATCAGACTATTGACTCACTGGCTCCGGCCCAGAGTTTCAGTCAGGGGATAGGGCAGGGTTTCCAAACAGAATTTTGAATCCTCCTACTGCCATGTGGATCGTGACTTTAGTCGGAGTCTCAAGATGGAGTGCGTCAGCCGAACTCATTTCTTGGTTCAGGACAACTAGTTAGTATCCTCTTTGTGGCTCTTCGTTCACCGTCCCTCACTCATGGCTCCTTTCCACGGTGATCAACCCAGCGAAACAAACCGAAAATAATCGTTTACCAAACTCTTACCAGCCTTCAACACCTGTACTCTATCGAATCAGATAACTGTCGTCTCTTACTGCAACTTTGCCTTTCCCCTATGCCGGTATACGTTATGTTTCCGAAACACGCATACAAGACGCCCCTTTGGTCGTGCATACTAAGCCGCTTAGGACGAGCTCATCTATTCCACATTTCACGCTTCGGGTATTTGGGGATCCTGACGCAATAGTTCTTGATATCTATGGTGTGGAACTACACTATATATAACTAAACGAACTTTATGGTTGTACGGCAGTGAAGCATCAGTGCCAACACTGATGTTGCTGTCATTGATGATGATGATGATGATCCGGTCAGCGATAAGAACGAGTATGGTCATCCTAGCGGGCGATATGAACGGTCGGTATGGACGATTTACCCCGGGAGAAGCAAATTCAGGTTTTATATTTGGAGTCGATGCGCAGAGTACACATAATGGGGTCGACTGCTTCAGCTATGTGCTGAAAGTCGTCTGGTCTTGACCATCACGAACATTCGTCACAGGCCCTCGCAACTATCTATATGATGGCGCACGCAAATCCCTCAAACACGAGGTGATCAGGAAATTTACAGTGGGGCAAGTTCTTGAACGGCGCCACTTTCAAATATCTGAAAGTTGCTTCTCTGTTGATCGTGAAAAACTTTCAGTCTTTGGTGATCAGTGTGTCTCTATGGGATCGTAATTTGTGCGAAACACTACGGACGCATACGATCATACGGTGAGTTGTTGGTTAAGTTCGCCACGTCCACTGGTGCAAGTGAAGACTGTACTTTCTCAGCTTTGTTGATGTACTGCTAGAAACTCGTTTGATTATCTCAAACCTCGGTGCGTTTGCTGACGGACATTTAGTACGCAGACAATGCTACTCTCATTGGTTCGGATCTCTAAAATGTGCAAACTGCCTTTCAAAACGGTTATTTATAACGTCATCTGTAACCTGAATAATTCTGTCTCTGTTCCGTATGTGCTTCACCCCTACGAAGTGTAAATACCGAGTAAGATCAAGCCCAAATATCATGCTTGC
>NW_008751839.1:313672-314307 GCF_000715545.1 Opisthorchis viverrini
AAGAACTTTCAGTCTTTGGTGATCAGTGTGTCTCTATGGGATCGTAATTTGTGCGAAACACTACGGACGCATACGATCATACGGTGAGTTGTTGGTTAAGTTCGCCACGTCCACTGGTGCAAGTGAAGACTGTACTTTCTCAGCTTTGTTGATGTACTGCTAGAAACTCGTTTGATTATCTCAAACCTCGGTGCGTTTGCTGACGGACATTTAGTACGCAGACAATGCTACTCTCATTGGTTCGGATCTCTAAAATGTGCAAACTGCCTTTCAAAACGGTTATTTATAACGTCATCTGTAACCTGAATAATTCTGTATCGGCTCCATATGTGCTTCACGCCTGCGAAGTGTAAAGACAGTAAGATCAAGCCCAAATATCATGCTTGCAAACGAACAAATCGGTATGGCGTGTAAATTTGTTTACCAGAGCAGTTCCGCTAGATTTGCTGGAGACGATATTGCTTCTCGAATCACGAAGACCACGACATTTGCCAACTTCCGACATCAATGGGAACAACGTGACTGAAGTTTGTCTGTCAAGGGTAGAATATTCACTGCGGCGGTGTGATCCATTCTGTTTTAGAAACCAGAGACATGGTCTCCACGCGCACAGGATTTATGAAAGCTGTCTGTGT
>NW_008751839.1:315529-317516 GCF_000715545.1 Opisthorchis viverrini
CTTATCGTCCCCTGAATTCACGTTCAATAATGTCAGGCCATGGTTTATCCCGTGGCCCTTCTTCAACCTCTTACTCAGCGTACTGTTTGAGTCTTCTCTTCCTGTCTCTAACATCTCAGTGGTCAAAACGGTCCCGTAGCGTTTGTTCACGGGCAGTGTAAGCAAAGATATTGCTCCTTGAATCAGAAATGCAAGTCATTTTAAGAAGTCCTAAAAAAATGTGCTACGTGGTTTGGCGTGCGCCTCATACCTGGAGTGTTGGGGATATCAATATCCCCCCCAAAACGCTGTATTTTTGTGTGCTGGCGAAATTCCGGCATCTTCAAGGTCAAACTATGAATAAATCAATGGCCTATTGATATTCCAAGAAATTTAAATCCGACGACTTACACGATACCATCTTTTTACTGACTTGGGTTCGGAAGCTCGGGGCGGGGCATCGTGATCGCGTGCTTTTGGATCATTAAAGAGACTGGATCAAGCAACATAGCTGGAGATAGAGTATTGCCACAATCCGCATATCATATTGTTTGCTCGCTGCGTGACCGAACCGTAACATGTTTGGCGTGGTGCATATGTTCGTCTCTGTGGGCAGCTGCATAATTCCTGGTGGATTGGTGAAGAAGTGCGTGAATTCCAGAGTCGAAATGGTCAGAGCAACGCTTATCAACTTCCGACAGTTGTGGTACGATTTCAGATCTATGTAGACGTCAAGGGTAAGGTACTACTTTTCGATCAGTCTTACTCCATGTTTCGCCGTAAATCTTCAAAGACTGTTTCCAACCATAGTTGCTTCCGAAGAACTGCTAAGTGCAATGGGAACTTCGAATCAGTAATTCTAAGTTACACCAGATGGTTTTCAGAGAAGGCGATTCCCCCTGGACCAAACCATATATTTCGTAAACCAGAGGACCTTCCGCCTCAGAGCTTAGCCATATGTCGGATGGAGTTGACATGGGGGATCAGTCCATGGCTTGTAAACAAGGCATGAGAGCTCGTATCAGTCAACTCAGTCATGTTTGTAATCATCGGCTTCCAAGATAGGATCCCCGGGAGGGGACAGACCAATTTTTACGGATCCCGACTACTCAGCTCGAGAGTAACTCACGCAATCCGTTCGTTTGTAATGGGAGCGGCCCTGCCCAAAAGTGCCACCTTGATATGGTGGTCGGGCTTGAGTGCTGCAATAATCCTGTGGGTACATTGGCTGGAATTTCGTTCCATAGAAGTTAACCGTGCCAAAAAAACCAAAGGTAACAGTCAAACCAAGAGCAGNTTCTCTACCACGCTTAACTAGGCACGCAAAACAACACTTCTCAACTGGTGCTGGCTCGGCATACACATCCAATGGCCCGGCCACCCTAGCTTGCAGTGCTGGCTGGCTCAATCGCGCAGCCAGCGGTTCCTGCACACCAGAGCCATCGCCTTT
The DNA here is from genome assembly GCF_000715545.1 of Opisthorchis viverrini. Taxonomy (NCBI): domain Eukaryota; kingdom Metazoa; phylum Platyhelminthes; class Trematoda; order Opisthorchiida; family Opisthorchiidae; genus Opisthorchis; species Opisthorchis viverrini. The sequence continues at coordinate 316,959 of NW_008751839.1, forward strand.
AATGCGTACCTTCATGGCTTCTCGTTCCTTTTTAGCATTGTGAAGTACGAACTAACTGATCATGTCATCACATTGAATGCTTGGCTATGACACCCACGATATCCCGTTTTCCAGTGACCTAAACTGTAACAAGTGAAACAAACGTATCATCAATACATGGTTTATTATTGCTTAACTGAACTGAACTGATGAAGGAGATCCTTCCAAATTTCCAGTCTCTTACAAACGGAAAATTCCGTAGACACTTACCTATCTACGGCTTATCGTCCCCTGAATTCACGTTCAATAATGTCAGGCCATGGTTTATCCCGGGGCCCTGCTTCAACCTCTTACTCAGCGTACTGTTTGAGTCTTCTCTTCCTGTCTCTAACATCTCAGTGGTCAAAACGGTCCCGTAGCGTTTGTTCACGGGCAGTGTAAGCAAAGATATTGCTCCTTGAATCAGAAATGCAAGTCATTTTAAGAAGTCCTAAAAAATGTGCTACGTGGTTTGGCGTGCGCCTCATACCTGGAGTGTTGGGGATATCAATATCCCCCCCAAAACGCTGTATTTTTGTG
>NW_008751839.1:317872-337472 GCF_000715545.1 Opisthorchis viverrini
CAGTTGTGGTACGATTTCAGATCTATGTAGACGTCAAGGGTAAGGTACTACTTTTCGATCAGTCTTACTCCATGTTTCGCCGTAAATCTTCAAAGACTGTTTCCAACCATAGTTGCTTCCGAAGAACTGCTAAGTGCAATGGGAACTTCGAATCAGTAATTCTAAGTTACACCAGATGGTTTTCAGAGAAGGCGATTCCCCCTGGACCAAACCATATATTTCGTAAACCAGAGGACCTTCCGCCTCAGAGCTTAGCCATATGTCGGATGGAGTTGACGTGGGGGATCAGTCCATGGCTTGTAAACAAGGCATGAGAGCTCGTATCAGTCAACTCAGTCATGTTTGTAATCATCGGCTTCCAAGATAGGATCCCCGGGAGGGGACAGACCAATTTTTACGGATCCCGACTACTCAGCTCGAGAGTAACTCACGCAATCCGTTCGTTTGTAATGGGAGCGGCCCTGCCCAAAAGTGCCACCTTGATATGGTGGTCGGGCTTGAGTGCTGCAATAATCCTGTGGGTACTTTGGCTGGAATTTCGTTCCATAGAAGTTAACCGTGCCAAAAAAACCAAAGGTAACAGTCAAACCAAGAGCAGGGATACCATAATCCGAGTGGTCGTATTACTTAGTGGTTTGGAGATAAAGTCCCACTATCCTCTACGATAGTGTGAAGGCAGTAAGGTAATTCCCGCAGGCCACCAGCATGCGGCAGGGATGGAAGAAGTGATGATGTCATTTTCTGAGGAAGGACGTATCAGAAAATGTTGAGCCCAAAAACCGCACACTCTGATCGACCAACTGTGACCAATGATACGGTCGAAATACTCCAAAAATAAAAAAATCTAGTGCTGCTCAGAGGGTGTCTGCTTTACTTAACCACATTTGGAGTGAGACACTAATATCCTACACCGTGCACCCTCGGGTTAGACCAGCCCTCTGCATCCGAACGGATCAGACCATTGAGTCATAAGCTCCGGAGGGGTAGGGTCTCAGAAAACCCCCAATACCCATTGTCTAATGGTTCAGATGTTAGGGCAACGGTCCTGGAAAATGTCACACCTTACCACTGCCTTGTGGGTCATACTGTTGAGCCAATTGTTCAAGACGGATACCTCAGAAATCATTCAGCTGTAGCACCCTTTCGGTGCCTAACTGCCATGCCACCTGATGGTTGCAAGAGGTCCGGGAAACTGCCAGGTTGCCCAAGCCTAGACAGGGGAAGTCGAGAGAGACGTCCCTCCCAAACGCCTTCGCATCATATAAGCGAACACTTCTGGGTCACTTGGTTGTAGGTTATCTGACCCTTACTGCCCACTAAAAATGAGCAAAATAACGCTGACCAATCCACCAGATCGTTTCTACATGACAGCTTTCAATGTCCCTATTCCATGTCAAATTGGCGAACAGACCATAAAATTGATGAATACCGTGTCTCTGAAACACGCATGCAAAATCCAGTTCAATCAAACCCAGTCCAACTCGACATAATAAAAAACGACATACACCCGAACGGACTACAGTTGAGATAGAAAAAGATTCCTCACTTGTAGCATTCTTTCGGTGCCTAACTGCCATAATACCAGAAGGAAGCACGAGGGCTGGGATAGTATCGCGTTTCCTAAGCCTAGACAGGGGAAGTCGAGATGAATAGGTCGGGATCAAACCACGGACCTTTCGGTCAGTAAATTTACGCTCTAACCACTAAGCCGTTACTTTCTTTTGATTTCTCTCTGGGCTCATTCGTCGGGCAAGAAGCACTGACACTGATCCTTGCAGACGATGCGAATGCCCAAGTCGGTCGTCTGAGCTCTTTGGAATCACAACTTGGCTGTCAATGCGGAGACAATGTGTCGAACAGACAACAGATAGCGACTCCTCCAGTTGTGTCCTGATCATAAGCCACTTCAGGTCAGTACGAATTTTCAACATAAATGCTCGGGTTGCGTCGACCACTAGGTGTAAACCAACCGTGGACCTAGTTTGATTATGTGGCTATCAGCTGCCGATGGAGATTAACGGTTCATGACTGCCGTTCTTTTGAGACACAACTTCATTCCGATCACTCCACAGTGCGAGTACCCATGACAATTCGCTCTCCTTCAGCCCTCCAAAGTCACATAGAAGCGCACCAATTGACTTTTATGTATCAATGACGACGTAACTTCAGAACGAGTGCACAAATCCCCAGCTTTGACGCGAGCCCACACAGAGAAGAAGACCGGATCTTCAGAAGAGAGCCTTTACTGCCTCGACCATAGGCGAACTACAACGGGAGCATCGTCGAATACACATTTTGAGTGATCTTAGGGAAAGATGAATTCATTAGTACAAATACCCAGTATGGAAGAAGGGCGTTCCCTTTGGCATAATGTGCAGCATGGCGAAGTTTAAAAATTTAAACGTTTACAAAATAAACTTGGCAATAACTCGACAAGCAAATGGTTTTGGGGAATACTTGTATCCACAATGTCGATCATTTCAGGAGAATCACCTAGCCCAATAGTTTGCATCTGAGATAGTTCGCCCACTCTTTACAGTGAACCAACACTGTACTGGTAGCGCCTGAACGATAATAAACTTGGCAATAACTCGACAAGCAAATGGTTTTGGGGAATACTTGTATCCACAATGTCGATCATTTCAGGAGAATCACCTAGCCCAATAGTTTGCATCTGAGATAGTTCGCCCACTCTTTAAAGTGAACCAACACTGTACTGGTAGCGAGCGCCTGAACGATGCATGGTAAGATATGGAAGGAGCCACGCTAACGGCGTTTGAAGCCATCTGTCCGGCTTCTATGGGAGCAAATGACCAGTAGATATAGTCGAGGTTTTGGCAGCACTGATTGATGCTAGGAAATCCGTATCACCAGGCCCTCAGTACGACGGTGCAGTTAAATCCCTCAAACCCCAAATAGCGTAGAACCTGACAGGAAACCTAGAGCTTTAGCGGACGATGAAAGCTCTGGAGACGAAAAAGGGCTTTGTCACCGAAATCAGCTGTGTTCAACTAATACTGTCGATGGCCAAAGTAAATCAGTGGCCAGTGAAGCGATAAGCAAAGGAGCGGGTGTAGTATCTCACTCGCGAAAATCTCGACTGAAAAGATAGACCGAGCACTTTCGGGGACAGCTTAACTGGCCTCCTGCAACACAGCTCCTCGAGATGTTACATGCCCGAAAACGGAGTGCAACACTCAGTTGCTAGTCAGCAGAAGGAATAAAGTTGGAACTATCCTTTTTGTAACTCGAGAAGGCACCAAAACTGGATGGTCTGTATCCAGGCCGTTCAAAGAATGGCGACTCCCTGGTGAACCATGTAACAAAAGTTGTTGGCGTGATTTGGATCGAATTGAAAGTGTTTGTAGAATAGGGCACGTTGACAGTTGTTCCTATCTCCAAAATGAGTGCGTAGACGCTGTGTGAAAGCCACCATGATATCAACCTGTTATCTGTGGCGTCGAAGGTGCTCTCTCCGAAGGTTGCCTGAACACAGGGACATACTGATCCGCGAAGACCCAGCTGGGTTCTGACCTGAGAGAGGATGCACCGATCATATTTTCACCATTCGACAGATTGTGGAACGGCGACACTGTCTCCAGCAACCGATAACCGTGGTTTATCTTGAATTGAGGTCTGCCTTTGACTCTGTGGACCAAGGGTGTCCCCTTTAAATTTCTGGTACTCTTTATGGCGTTGTGCATCAACTCAAACATCAAGTATATTAAACGTCAGAAACCAAGTCCAAAACCTATGTACAAGCAGTCGTATTTAAAGTGCGTGAGGCGGCAACATTCTGGAAATTCGGACACTCGGACGAGTCTTTGGCAAATCAATTCGGTGGATGCTTGATTGGATCATGATTGGTTGCTGGGTCCACGCTTTCGTCATGTCAAAGCTCGCCTCGATACTGCTTCGAGCTTGTTACCGATTGCATACTAATTAGGCTTCTTTACTGTAGGAGTGCATGATTGTGTGCGGTAAAACGGTGTTGGTGCAGAATTCCCCCTAACACTTTCGTGGGCGCGTGATGGTTTCCGGAGGCTCTAGCCTGAGCTCACCACGTGTGGGCTGAGGCGACGTAAGATCAAGAAAATAGTTCCGTCGTCGTGATATTGACGTCAGTAGTAACAAACTTTAAGAATGATATTTGTACGGGTTTTTGGACGCATTGTGTGGGACTGAATAAGCGTACGCCCTTGGGTTTTGCGGTGGTCAGCAAGCGTTGACTACCATTACACCATTCTGAACACGATGTGATGGATGTGTCAGGATGGCGGTAGACCTGATTTTCCTTTCTTGCTTTCCACCGAGACCAGGTGCTACTCACGAATTGTTTTTGACTGTTCCCTATATGTTCGGCAGGTCCGTGGTTCGAACCCGATCTCTGCACCTCGACTTCTGTCTCAGTTTGACCAACCTGGCAGTTATTTAGTCCTCATGCTCCCTTTGGTTGCCATGGCAGCTAGTAACCGAAAGGGTGGCACAGCTGAATAATTTTTTTTCGGCAGGGCATTGCGTCTTACATAAGCTTGGCAGTGAAGAAAACCGCCAATCGGGTCTGTAACAAGCCTGACTGGATTTCCTCGATCTTCTATCTTGCTCATCCGTCGCTATTTCTTGAGAGTCTCGTAAGGTACATGTTACTCATTTATTCCAGAAACCTTTTCTCATTCATGATTTTTATCCAGTTATATTCCAGAGTGGATTATCTCCTTTTCACATAGAACAACCGGCCAAGTGGAACCGGTAGATCAGTATCCTGCAAAGTCACTTGCCTTTTGCGCCTCCACTGATTTGTGTACCTGGTTGAATTAAAGGGCGTTCTCGTGCTATTGACAAGCGATGTCACGACTCGCCCTCAGTTTGAAGAATGTCAATAGCTTTACTCTACTTTTGCCGGTACGGACGAAAATGGGAAAAGCTGTTCCTGCAAGAATAGATTACCAGCTTCGCAGACTCATGATGGATGAAGACGATCCGCGGTTTCGAACGCGAGTTGTTGATTCAACGATTGAGGTAATTTAGTGAATTGATTTCCTCTCATGTCTTTCTGCTGTTTAAATGCTTTAAGTATGCAAGCGATAGAGGTAGCTTAGCAGAAAGCCGCTGCGAAGTTGTGTGTTCTTGCTGTCTAGGTAGTCTGTATTCAACCCTTGATCAGTCTTTCTGTTTCTCCGTAGTTGAGAACCAGCACTGATTGATTAAGGGGTCCAAAGACGCCTGATACTCAACGGCTTTTGTTATTAAAATGCGATCGCGCGAAGTAGTATCTGGGTCATTATTTCAGACGATTTGGGAATAAATCACAGGTTATAAGGTCAGGCAGGTCGTTCTTCATGGCACTATAACAACAGAACTGTTCTAAATAATTAAAGTAGGTGGTTAACCTAGTCGTTTTAAATTATGGAGAACTTCAATAAAGTTTTCATTTTAAGTGCATAAATTGTTCCGTAAACGATAAATAAACGCAACAAGCCAACTTCGTTGGCTTTTGAGTGAAAGAATTCAGAGAAGCGCGTCTTCAGCTAGAGGAGATGACAAGTCTATAAATTCAGTTAGTAAGTGACTGTTACGGTGCAGAGTTACACGTCTGACTGTTGTCCTCCAGTCTGTCCTGAATAGTGCGATCTGAAAGTGACAGTACTATACCTTGTATGTTCGGCACCACCAGGATTATGTTCTAACGGTCGAGTCCCGCGATGTTAACCGATATTGTTGAGCTACTGATGTTAGAGGAAATTGATGGACGGAACTGCCCTGCTTCAGCCCACGTAATCTTGAAGGTTAGTTATTCGATGATCATGATGGGAGTCAGATTGGGTATCCCAGAAAGAACTGCAGTCTTTAACAAAGACCCTATCGGTAACCGACGGTCATATTGTCCAGCTGGTTCCACCATCATCATCATCAATGATAGCAACATCAGTGTTCGCACTGATGCTTCACTGCTGGTTCCACCTCTGGCTTGTGGTTGCTAGGCTCCAGGTAAGTCGATGTGTTTGCCTGTATCAGAAGTTCGTACTATCCAGCAATAGACGATGTTCAGTTCACAACTGTTTCATAGGCGTGCGCCACCATCCTCCTGCTCTTGAAGACGGACATTCCCAAGGTTTGATCCTGTCCATGTGCGTGGCTGGCCTTGGCAGAAGTGGGGCAAACCACTGCTGTCGAAAAGTACTAGTACTAATGTCGCAACGCTGTGACCAACCCGGTCTGTTGAGATTAGGCGGTCGTCCCCTACAGGACGCCTTTTGAATGTATTCTGAGTTCGGCTCACTAGTAACGCAGCATTCCGTCTGTCTGCAGCGGGCACTATGTCAGCAAAGCCACACCTTAATTCCCTGGCTGTGACTGAGCGTTCGGTTTACAACAGTGTTTTGTGTCTTTCTATGGCATCCCTGTGTACACCAAGCTGAATTCTGATTGGCACTAGTTGAGGGAGTTACTATTGTGATTGGTGTCGGCCACTAGACGGCTTTCTTGCATGCATTGTGGGTACCAACTGCTTAGTTGTGTCCACCGCCCTAACCGAAGTGGATCGTAAGTGGTGTTACGTGGTTTCGTTGCCAGTCTACTCGTTGTTTTCATTACCCTTTCAAGTGTACTCTGTATACACTGTCATACTATATATAGGCGGCTGTTTGTCAGTATCGTTGTATGGAAGTGGTTTAATGTGTGTGCTCAAATGCGTNGATTAGGCGGTCGTCCCCTACAGGACGCCTTTTGAATGTTTTCTGAGGTCGGCTTGCTAGTGGCACAGCCTTACGTCTGTCCGCAGCGGGCACCGTTGCATTCCCATATGTGTCAGCAAAGCCGCACCTTCACTTCCTGGCTGTAACGGATCGTTAGGTTTAAGACAGTGTTAAAAGTGTCTTTGTGTGGCATCGTTGTTTGCAACAAGCTGAATACTAATTGGCATTAGTTGAACATGTCTCCCTAGAGTTACTATTGTGATTGGTGTCGGTCACCAGACAGCTTTTTTGTATGCACTGTGGGTGCCAACTGCTTAGTTTTGTCCGCTGCCCTAACCGAAGTGGCTCATAGGTGGTGTTACGTGGTTTCGTAACCAGTCTACTCGTTTTCATTGCCCTATCTGTGTACTCAGTATACGCTGTCATATTATACTGTATTGCCTTGATGTACTTTTATTTCTGTGTATGTCACACCTTGCTGCACATGACCCCCACTGACACTGGATATGCCGGAGTTTGAAGTCCGCAACTGTACTATAGGTGGCTGTTTGTCAGTATCGTTGGAAGTAGTTTAATGTGTGTGCTCAAATGCATCTCCTAAGTGGCACAGATAACCAGATAGCACTTTGAACTGACGGGGCTCAACTGTTCGGATACCCCCATTTGAACTGATAATTATAAGTCACCTGTTTGGCGTAGTGGTTAGTGGCTTTAGAAATGACCCCATATGCAACCTCCGCTCTCATTCTTCCCGGGTTCTTACGGGATACAGGGCGTTCAGATGGATGCGTATGTGGCGCAGTGCATACTACAGGTGACATTGTCTTTCGTACTCCGAGATCTGTTAGCGTAGTTCAGTGTGACGGACAGATCCGAAAGCGGATAAGTTGAACGCTTTCCAAGGGCGAAACCGGTTGTGGNTCAAATGAGTCTCCTAAGTGGTACAGACAACCAGATAGCACTTTGCACTGACTGGGGAGCTCACCTGTTCGGCCGTACACATTTGAACTGATTATTATAGGTCACCTGGTGGCTTTAGAAATGAGCCAATGTGCAACCTCGGCTCTCATTCTCCCCGGGTTCTTGCGGGGTACAGGGTGTCCAGAATGATGCATATGTGGCTTAGTGCATACCATATATCGTCTTTCTTGCTCCGAGATATATCGGCGCAGTTCGGTGTGACTGACAAATCTGAAAGCGGATAATTTGAACACTTTCCTGTTCACATTGATGTCAACTTTTACCCAGCAACACAGGGTTTAGCATAACCATAACCTTTGGTTCTGGCTTACAACCAATAACGCTCTACTTTCGATTACTTGATCGATTTCGTAATCTATCCGAGTTCTTTCCTTGCAATGATAACCTCACACAAGACCACGCACGGGGTTCGGCGTTGAAGTTGACTGCTTTCTGGGTAAACCGTTTACTCATATAGAATCATGGTATTTTTTCACATCTAATTGGTCAGAGGTTCGCATTGGCACATTGTTCATTGATTGAGAGGTCTTCCAATTTCCGTTGCATTTCCCCTTTCAGGCCGAACATATTATGCGCAAGGCTGATGATTTTTCCAAGGAGGACCGTATCGTTGTTCCCAAGCAGGCCGATCTCACTCGTGTAAACGGTGTGCCCGAAGAGCACCAATCTACACGTCGAGTTCGTATCTATATCCCGGCACGGTCGGTCACACAAAGTGGCGATCATGGCACTCGTTTATGGCGGCTGGACTTTGACAACCGAGAACGTTGGGAAAATCCTTTGATGGGATGGGCAAGCAGTGGAGATCCGCTGTCAAATGTTTCCGTGGAATTTGAGACACCCGAAGCTGCAGTAGACTTTTGTCAACGTCAGGGTTGGCCGTGTTATGTGGAGGAGCCCAACCTGCCTAAAATGCGCATAAAATCCTACGGTGCCAACTTTTCGTGGAACAAAAGAACTCGTGTTGCTACCAAGTAGTCAGAACTGCCCAGTACATCTCTTTCGCATCGCTAGTTTCCCTTTTGACTTGAAGATTTCAGTGTCCCACAGGAGCTCATTTGAGGGCATGTTAATTAAATATCTTCCAGCTTACACATACACGCTTTTCCGTTGACTTACAGAGATCGATCGCGTTCATTTAGTCACGTGAGATGCAGGACACTTTAGACAGTGGTATCTGTCCCTCGAGTGCTGATTGTGATGCTATTAATGCAACAGACCGCGAAATCTTTCATCTACAACATCCATCATCCCTAACTTACAACTTTGCGGGTAGCTAAACTATGCACAACGACGTTCCACAAGTCTTTGGGATTTGTCCAGTGGAAGACCGCGACAAAGATATTTGGTCGCCGATTTTCGCCCTCATGTTGAGTGCTGATTGCATTTGTCTTTCGTGGAATGAAAATAGTGCGGAAATCGAAGGATCAAAGTTATTTTCCAAATGTGTTTATTCCCCCCCCCCCGCCGGATCCATCGATCTGTGTTCCCTCACCTGTATGCTGGCAGCACAGTTCTGGTTAGTTCTTTGGTCTTTCCATAGAAATGAGAGGCCTACTGTACTATGACGTCATGTAACACCATTAGAATCATACACTTGGTCATGAGTTGAAATTACATTACATAGACGTAACACGCTACTCATAGGGTTGCTGAAAACTCTTTGATAGCCCACGACCGGTTTCGCCCCTCTTGGGACCCATTAGTATTAAGTCTATACAATGTACTGCGATGCTGCAGTATCGTTCCGACTGAAACATGAGGCGGCCTGATGCAACACATTCGTCGATCGTTCACCTGTAACGCTCTTTCGGTGACTAGCTCCCATGCCACCCGAAGGAAGCACGAGGGTTGGGATACTGCCAGTTTGCCCAAGCCTAGACAGGTGAAGCAGAGGTCGGGTTCGAACCACGGCCTTCCAACCAGTAAGTGCGCGTTTTAACCACTGAGTCATTTCGCCCCCTGCTGCACATTCAGTTTTAGAAGAACACCTCAAACGATTGTCGGGTCGTTTCAACGGCCTGGTTTGGGCATCATCATCATCATCATCGACAGCATGATATCAGTGTTCACCACCGATGCTTCACTGCCGTACCACCATGGCTTATTTGAAAGCCTTATTGTAAAGAAAAGAATAAGGGTGGACGGGGAAGGAACTTGATGCTAGCTTACTACAATCATTTCGAGGTGTGCCTACACCTCCAGACATTCACTCAGGCAATCTGGATAGAAACTGACAACAAGAACGCTACTGACGTCGGTTGGCAGCCATATGTATGTACATTGTTGAAGCAAACGTATATCGCTTCGGACTCATCAATGTTACATCTGTGTAATCGATTGCGATGCTGCAGTACCGTTCCAACTGAAACATGAGGCGGCCTGATGCAGCATATTCAGTTTAAAAAGAACGCCTCAAACGAGAGATTCAGTCTGGTCTCCTGTGAAAACCAAATTGCTATGCAAATGAGTGTATTTCGCTGGTATGTACATTGTTGAAACAAACGTATATCGCATCGGCGTGGTCTTCTTCCCATTGTTATCAGTTTGGAATCCAAGTTACTTCTACCTTGTGTTGAGGAACACTTTTGAATACGCGGCCTTTCGAGTGAATTCTCCTCACCAAGTTTTTCCAATGAGTTTCGGCTCCGAGTCGTGACCCTAACCCATTCGCCATTTTTATGTTTTGCCAGACTAGCTCAGCTTACCAGGTCGTTAGAGTGTTATCCGATTTATCCATAAGGTATGCAGAGTGACAGTGTCGAAGTCGGTATGAATTTTGTCATTTGCTTTTCCGGTGATAAAAAAGTCGTAGTGACTGAACCTGTGAACCGTGATATGAGCTGAGCTTGGGGAGTTTGAGTGCTTCAATTAAATCTTCGTTATCTTCTGGAAGAAACAAGTCATCTGGTCACATTATTTATTACTCACCATGTTCAAAAATGGTGGAGTAGCGGTCGTGCATGGGAATATCGGTTCCGTGGATCGCATATCTTTTCAAGGAAGAAGCAGAGTCCGGAACCCACAGAGGTACCAATAATATAATAAATATCTATTTTAATCCAACAATATATATATAATATACAATATAATTTAGTAATATAATAATAACCGTAGTAATATTGCTACGGTTGCTTCACATGGCTAATCCTGCGAAGATTCAGTAACGCCCTGGAAAAATTATACGAGGTTCTGTCCGAGTCGTGGATGCATTGAACGTCTTCACTTTTGGATAAAATTTTGAACAGAGCCATTCCAACAACAGACATCTTCCGTGATCTGGAAGCAGCCTATGAATCCACCGGCTGTTGTGCATTTTGGTTCTGGCTGACTAGCAAGGGCATTTCCAAGACATCCGTATCAATTCCACGTCCCCACTTTTCTGTCATTCTTGGTCTATGGACAATTTTCTCCCAACTTTGCTATCTAAATTCGGGTCCGACAAGGCTGTCTTCTCCCACCGTTTCTCTTCAACTTCCTAATCGAGATTAGTGTGGAAATCGCTGTAACTATTTGCTTCCTGGGGAGTCAAGATTCTTCCTGCATGGCATCTCACAGACCTACAGTGCGCGGATCGACATCTGGCTGCTCAGTTCGGACCTATCAAGATACAATACATAAGTAAGTCGTCCAGCTGTAGCATCCTTTCGGTGCTTAGCTGCCATGCCACACGAAGGAGGCACGAGGGCTGGGATACTGTCAGGTCGCCCAAGCCTAGACAGGGGAAGTCGAATGGCAGAGGTCGGGTTCGAACCACGGACCTTCCGGTCAGTAAATCCGCGCTCTAACCACTTGGGCCATCTCGCCCATAACTTGGCACACCCAGCCACTGGCTTCCGGCTTCCATCAAACCCAAAGGTTCGGCTTTAAGACCAGACAACATCCCACCCAATCGGGTTATCGTGGCCTAAACATTGGGATTAGTAACAAGTTTGCCTGTCCGACCACCAATGTTGCCTCTGCTCGTGAAATGAGGAATGTCCTTCGTTGCGAAGCTGTCTACCGGCAAGCACGGATCAATCGGTTACAAGCCATTAGACACGAAAGTAAACATCTCATGTGCACAGTTTTTGAATAGTGAACATTTTCAAGCGTCCTCTTGAACTCTCCTGAACGTTTATTGAATATTAAACAATGGTGAACGAACGCTTCAGAGTTCTCCCATTATTTCCGCAGTAACCTTTACTCTCCGTGAGATGCGGAGACGGAGCTTGGACACCTGCCCATAGACCAACTTCATGCTTTATCAGTAGTATACACCTAGTGGATGGAAGAAGGCCTTCGCTGCGGAGTCATTCATTGGAAAACACCAACTGAACAGTTAGAGACTATTGGATAGGGAAGCAAATCTCTCATATGCATCTTGTTTAAGAAAACCGAGTATCTCCCTTCTCGAACGTGTTTTCCTGAACTTTCCGGGATACTCATTGACTATCACTCAAATTTAAACGAATGCCACAAGGTAATTCCACGAATTCCGTGATAAATCTCACTTTTCAATAGACGCGAAGCGGATTTACGGGAAAGCCACACACTATTCGCATGCCTTCTCAGTAGTATCCGCCGTTGCACTAGTAGTATTGCCTATTTCGTGATTACTAGTGTATGAATAGCCCCAACTTAATCACTTATGGCACCCTCGTGAGAAGTAGAGTGCACAACACCCCAGCACGATCGTTTCTGGCCACTTTTCATGGAAGACAGAAAAAATTACTTGAATTCGATCATCCATATCTCCACCTCTTTACACATTTAAAGACGTACCGTATTCATAATGCTGAAATACGTCCTTTAGTATTTCGCAAGTCCTGTAGTAGACGGTCGATTGAAAGTTCGATACAATTACAGCTGTATTCTCCCACTCATGTGTTACGCAGTCGGAAAACCGTTTGCCCAGCTCAAACTTATTTACACTATCGGATTTTGGCCGGAAGAAAACGATGGCAGCTGAATAGGTTGTAAAATGACGGGTGTACCAACATCCAGTTCACGGGCATGTGCTGTCTGCCAGGTTGGGTAACTAAGGTCCCAACTAAGCGGTGGCTGGAGACCATCGTTGATACAGTTTAATCGAAAGGGGCGACGGGCCGAAAGTGGTTAGAGCGCGAAATTGATGATCAGAAGGTCCGTGGTTCAAACCCGCCCTCTGCCGCTCGACTTCTTCTGTCTAGGCTTGGGCAACCTGGCAGTATCCCAGGCCTCGTGCAACCTTCGGGTGGCATGGCAGTTAGGCACCGGAAGGGTGCTACAGCTGAACGATGCCAGTTTAATCGAAAAACCTGTGACGCGCTTGAATTGACTCAATTATTTCCACCCCTTCTCGATTTCTTCGACATTGAGCGCTATCAGTGGTTGGGGACCGTTGTGAAATAGAACAAGATAACAGAAGCAGGATTGGATTATGTTCTTTTGGTAATTCATGTTTATCCCTGTTCATGTTTCGCACTCCACATGCGTCGCTGCCAAAAGATGTCGCTCAAGCTGATCAATTTGAACAGTATAGCTCCCTACCCTCCAGGATACATGGATGCAGAAACGGATGCATAGGTCAAAGTCCGTGTATTGAATGTAAAAATGTGAATATTTCCATAAATTTCATAGAGAAGAAGTGGGGTGAAATGAGGGAGAAATTCTCTTTCAAAATATCCTCACATGATAATTTACCTTAAAATCTAAACTATTGTCAAGTAACAAGATTGAACTTTTCCAAACGGCACCAATAGTCCTCTAGCCCATAAAAACTGTATTCCACACCGGTTTGAAGATGCTTAAAGTAGTTATGGGTTGCGTATCACGGGTCAGTACTCTGAAAAGCAGAATTCTTAAAGTGGTTGGACGTAAAACTGTGAAAAAATTTCGCTCATAAACACATTCAATAAAGGGATAACACCTGAGTTAATTTGTTCTGCTCAGAGCAGGCTACCACAATAAATGTAGTTGTATAAGCTATCCATTGTGAGCTCATTGCTAACAAATGCCGTCAAAACTCGGCTAAATCAGAACTCTCCAACAGTGGATGGAACGGATGCGTCGCTAGTGAGTTAAAAACAAACTTCTTCATAAAGGAAACTACTCACAAGGTTGCTGAAAACTCTTCGACAGCCCACGACCGGTTTCGCCCTTCGTGGGGCTCATCAGGTAGGCGCAGTCTCCGAGTTTCCGTCAACCTTATGTTCTACTTGAACCCAAATTGGACTGGTTTCGGGAAATACACTCACTTATTTGTCAAAACCTTCCGATATTTTTTACAAGTTTCAGTAGAATTCTTAGGATAACTTGAGGTTGAATTGGGGTGCCCGAATAGATGTGTAAGTTCGGGGTTGAAACGTGAAGCACTGCATACTCGCGGACCCCTTGATTTAGAATCGGGTCATACTTCGGTCACCACTGCATTAGCCACGCGTGTGAAGCACTGCATACTCGCGGACCCCTTGACTTAGAATCGGGGCATACTTCGGTCACCACTGCATTAGCCACCGCTACAATTAATATACTCGAGACTCTGACCACCTGACAGCATGTGTGATTCCCATGATATGATACTACTTATAAGTTCGATAACAGCCCTTCGTCAACTGACTAGAGGTTTCCCGTCTAGAAGCCAATAAGATGGGCTTAGCTTCTGAGATCTTGTGGATCTTGTTCTGTGTTTAGGTGCGCGTTGAGATAAGCTCCAACTTGCATGTTAGAGGGTGGGAGTTAGTGCAAGATTCAGCCAAATCCCATGTTTATAATAGTCCACTTCCGTACGGTTCTCTTTTGGGTACCAACACTACAAGGCTTGAAGATGTTAACCTTGAATATTTACCGTGTTTGGTTCTGAGGAGCACTCTGCCCTTGCCATTCTTGGTACTGACATGATCCTCTTTGAATGAACCATTACGAGACGTATCATTTCTGCATTATTCTCATAGAAGTGTGAGTGGTTAGTTCCGAGATTGGTGGACGCGCGTCATGATTTAACTGAAATACATTCAGTTGTTTATTAATTAGTTTACTGGATTTCTGGCTTACTGAATTCCAGCTAAATCCTTTGTTTACGGAAATCTTGAGCTGAATGAGCCGCACAAAGGCCACCCTTATTTCAGTTGGTATGATATTCGAAATGTAGCGGCGTATATTGGTTCGAGGGACATAAAGTTAATGGTGACTCGGGGACCGTGCCTAGTTGATGATCCTCAAGAAGGCTGAGACCTGTCATGGATTGTGGAAGGGTTTTCAGGAGTAGTACTCTCAAGAAGGTGTGGCTGAATTTGCACCATCATAAAGTTAGCCGACCGTTGATGTTGGACAGCTTGCGGAACCAAGACCCTGTAACACCATAGCATGACAGGAAGTGACTACTTCGCCATTTAACGTAGGAATATCGAATAGTGATTTTCATTGCAGCTTTTTACTAAGATAATGTTCTCCTAACAGTCCTTGTTCGGTTAAAATGGCTACAATCTGAGCACTCCTTGTTCAAGAAGAGATTACCGGGAAGCGCCAATTCATCTTCTGTTTTGCGCAAATCGGTCTTGTGAACACTGGATTTCTTCGTGATATTGCAATAGATTTATGGAAGACACTCAAGAGCTCAGTTGCGAGCGACTATCACTTTTGGAATATGTAGTGGGCAAAATGTCACTAACAGCACTTGTTATTCTTACACCTTCGTCGCCACTCAAAGTTAAATCCAAAAACCCAAACGGATTCACCCAGAGAGTCACTAAATATGTGAATTTTCGAAGACCAAATAAATGCACCCGTGAATACATCTCTCCTGTATGCTATGTGGACGCGAAACGCTTTTTCGAATCAATTGAAAAAAGGAGGTACTGTGAACTCATTTTTATCCCTGAGTGATGTGCAAGGTCAGACTTGTTTTAAACAGTGATTTTCAAGTATTAAGGTCACACCTGTCAAGTTATCGATCAGGAATGATGTTTCGTATTGAATTTTGCTCTCAGGATGGGAGGGTAAATAGCTAATTTGAACCAGTTAACTAGTGTCACATTGTTTATCGCCGTAAGAACTTGAACATCGAGGGATATTTGCCGTAGTGTGACTTGAACAAAAAGCAGATGGAGCGTTAGTGAACAGAACGAAAACTGTAACAGAAACGTTTCCTATTAGCCAAAAGGTATCAGGAAAACGATTTTTGTGCATACAACGTGAGGGATTCCGAGAGTCACATCTAAGCAGACAATAATTGATACGTATGATACTCAATACTCAACAAGGAAGAGAGCCACCAGTAGTTGAAGTCACCACAGTGTCTGTAGGTTCCTATGTGTCGTTTGAATCAAACATTTTGCGAGGAGTGCACAGGGAAAACGCTTGGCGCCTCCAGACGGAACCCCAGTCAAGCATCCTCTTCGTATCAAGCTATTGAAATCATAGTAACAGGTGAATACTGGCGAGGACTTACTCGTTTTAATTGGGCTTTTCTTGGTCAAGCGCACGCTTGTGCTTGGTCAGATGAATGACCTTTACTTTTCGCGTAAACCTTACTTGTTCGTATGTGTATATATATGTTATTTACTTTCATAAAGGAAACTACTCACAAGGTCGCTGAAAACTCTGACAGCCTTGCGTGAAAACAAAATTGATTTGCAAATGAGTGTATTTGTCGAGGTCAATCTAATTTGGGTGCAAGTACAACATAAGATTGACGGAAACCCGGGGAATGCGCCTACTTGTTAAGCCCTAAGAGAGGCAAAACTGGTCGTGGGCTGTTGAAGTGTTTTCAGCAACCTTGTGAATAGTTTCCCCTATGAAAATATACTGCGATATCTCGAGTTTCGCGCCAACTGTGCAGCACATTCATTTGAAGAATATCATAAACGAGAGATTCAGTTGAGTCTCTTCACTTCAAGACAGCTCGTTACACAGTCAAACCCTATACAACCATCTGATCACATCCAATCTAAAGATAACACAAATTAGATCGCTGAGTTCGCTAAGCTAACGCCTGTACTCTCACAAGAGCTGGAGGGATAATCTAGATCACCTTGGTTCTATGCATACTATTGGCTAGTTCTGATCAAGTCAAAGTGACCTACAACAAGTCAAATGAAATATATCAGTCTGCTAATCAGAGACGCTCCAATATAGGAAACAAAAAGAAGCAAATGATGCTGGCCGAAAGACAGCAACTCACTGCAACAAATCCAGGCAAAATAACCAGTGGTGGCAGATGTGAGAAGCTGATTTCGTTTAACAGCCTGACTGTGCATCTCGCATATTTTCTCAGGCTGAAAAAAAACCGAGTGTCAGAAATAGGGACTGATATACCAGTATAACGGAAATTGAACAGTATTACACATATACAGTGACTCTTACCCCCAATGCTCATGAAAAGAAAGTAAAGGAAGATTGGTCTTCGCTCGCCAGGGACGTGCACTTGTGGGAGTTGGAAGTGCTTGGCTGTAGTCTTTTCAGGTACTCAATAAAAACCAGTGGCTTCGCCCTTCTTAGGGCTCATCAGGTCGTAAAGTGGTCAGGGGTTAGCAGTAAGCTTGTGAGCGCCTTCCTTCAAGGAATTATACAACCATATCTCGAACACTGTATCAAATGAAACAGAAGGCGCCTTGTATAGCACATAAAAGACTGATAGTATCCCTTTAAACCAAAATGATGTGCAGTTTTTTAGAAATTTCGCACAATTTGGCTTCTAGTGGAACATACGTTTGACGAAAATTCGGCGCATATTCCTCGCTGATGAGCGCCAGATTGGGGAAAACCGGTCGTTGAAGTGCTTTCAGATACCTTGTGAGTAGTTTATTTCACATTTGCTCCATTTGCTCATGTGGTTTGCCACACAAATGAGTGAGAAGTATTCACAAGACACAGAGAAGCCATATTGAAAACAAGGTATGATAATATTGCTACATCTTTCCTGTCCATTTGCCATCTACGTTTTGCTATCTCAGTATGCACTCCAGGATATCTTCAAACCCAACCCTTATTCATATGAACAGAAGCCATACAAATAGCTTTGCAGCGCGTCTGATCTGAAGGTCATCGATAATACACTACACCTCATGTGTCCTTTGGTAAACAAAACCAAAATCACGGCGGTTTATACATATTTTGATAGAAAAAATATTGAGGTTGGATCTATTTCACGTGAGGTTCCAACGAACGGTTTGACTGCAGCGTTTGGAAGTCACAATCCTTCAGCAACACGGAGCACGTGCAACTCATTCAAACAGAACCATTTATAGATAAACTGGGGCACTACAACATGCAATTTATCGGTTTTTCCCTTGTTTAGTTGCTCATACTCCTAGCCAATAAAGTTTTCCCTTAGGTTATTTTATCCGCAGTACATAGTAGACAAACTCTGTCACTAGCAAGTCAAATGAAATCCAGTCGAACACTGAAAAGCGAGCCTGGGCTTTTGATCGCTTATAATCTTCGCTGATAATCTTCGTGGCTTCGAGATTCATTTGAAAAGCTGTCCCATTTGCCGTTCACGGAACCGATTGTCAACCAGTCGTCACAAGGTTTAGACGGATATGAATAGCGCACACATTCTGAGTGAGTAAGTAATAACACCGTCTGATTCGTATAACAGTGCACAGTGCTTTTGATGAACTCCTGGAAAGCTCCTGGAAAGCCGGCTTCCACAACTTATGTGACAAGAACCCACACCCAGTGTCTTCACACCTGGGTACCCCATGTGTTGTAGTGTAGTGTGGAAGCCACAGCTGACAAGCGACAGCTGATCTCATTCGGAAAGGAGGTAAGCATTGTGTCATGTGTCAGTCGACCGCGATAGTCAACTGCTTTCTAGATTTATGCATAGATAGTCACGGCTATACGCAGTTTTTTGATAAAGTACTCGGGAGAGTGAGTCATATGAGAGGATTACAAGTACCTCAGCCGTTTATTGAGACAGCACTATGGCTAATCAAAAGAGCTACGCCTTTTGTTGATGTAAGGCTCCAATGATCTGCCAAAAGTTGTCTTCAGATTCGAACCATTACCGTCTAACTAATATTCCCGGTACTCCGATGCTTTTAACCTAATCCGGCGCGGCTGTGTTATTATGCACGGTGGCAGAAAATCGCTCTGTACTGCGAAGGATGATGTCTGAGTGTGTCCATTGACTATAGGGACGAATAAAAAGTAACCTGGGGTCAAGGCCGGTTCAACAAATGCGTTTCTTCACGCAAAACACACTAGCATAAAATGTCCTGCACAAAGTGTGTACAACAGAAAACGTAGAAATTTCAGCTTGAACCGTCATCCCATCCAAGCAGATGGATGAGAAGATAGTTGGCACTGAATACAAATATCCAGAAGAACAGATCATTATCCTGTACAAATTACACACAGTGGGCGTAGCTGCCTCCGTTTTGCTTAGCTTTTACACATTCTGTTCTTCGGGAAAGGCTTACTTCATGAGTGAGTGGTCTTTGTCAGGAGGTGGTTTCTGTAGAGAAGATCGCCCAACCACTCGATTGAGGAAATCGGCAAACTGAGCATCCACCTTCAGGTTAGTGGGTAATCTTTGTGGGGAGTTATCATGGGGAATAAATGCATATTCAAGTGTATTAGCGCTCTCCTTCAACTGAATTGGTCTCACTGCACTCTAGAGATTGGACCAAGTAAAATATATGGGATTGGAGTTCCATGATCGCTCGGCAGTTAAGCAAATGCTAGGCGTCGCATTGATGCCTAGCTCAATAGAATAACGAAAACACAAAATGTTGGTTAGCTACTGGACAACTAAAATGAGAACTTTGTAAAATTCCTATTGGCTGTCCACCAGAGCTTCTCACGTCAGTACGGGACATAGAGAATGAGTAATCAAACGAATAATACCACTCAGTTTTGGTGCTTTCATCACTTTATCCAAAAGGAAGAGTCGATTGTTGGTGGATTTGTAGTAAGAGGTGGCCGGTTTTTACTCAAATGCCATTTGAAGCTAAGTG
>NW_008751839.1:337500-352762 GCF_000715545.1 Opisthorchis viverrini
GCATTACGGGGTGACCCAGGAACAACTTAAATCTACACCGGCAACTGGCACTCGAGTGCAATTCCGTTATGCTGTGTATGATTAAAAAATCGCTTAGCGGTTACACCCTTTCAGTACCTAGCTGCCATGCAACCCAAAGGAAGCACGAGGACTGTGGTGGTGCCAGGTTGCCCAAGCCTAGACAGGGGATGTCGAGAGGCAGAGGTCGGGTTCGAACCACGAACCTTCCGGTCAGTAAATTCACGCTCCAACCACTTGAGCCATCTGTGTGTATGATAGCCACCTAACACCAATCCACTGTAAGATTACATCATTTGAGGGAAGACTGATTTGGGAGCAAATCAAGAGATCAAGAAATTAGACAAAGAAACTGACAAAGTTCAGATCCATGAGTAAATGAAAACAAAAAGCAAAAAGTTCAGTGAAGTTCGGGACACTTTAATGCGTTTTGGGAGAATGTCGATCGACTACTAAGTAGTTTGGTGATTAATAATGACCTGCTACAATATTCTATTCGATTACTTTGCCTCCGAAGGTGATCTGCTGCAGAGTTAGGTTTCGTAAAAAGCAGTTTTGTCGTAAAAATCGTTACTTGAGACAGAGCCGTAATCTCCTAGTAAGGGGACTGTCTTAACATTCCTCTACAGAAAACAGTAACTGATTCCTATGACGGAGGCTGGCAAAAAAAACAGACTGTAGACTCACCGCGGTCAGTGTAACTGCATGGCAATTTCGCGTAGCCAGGCATGAATTTCGACATTCCGGTATTCCCGAACTCAAGGTTGAACCCAACGATGTGGACCGTGCGTTCGGTGGAACACCCGTTGTGAACGTCCAGTACACACGATCACAATCGTTCTTCAGTTCTCCGCAAAGTGGACAGTCGACACACTTCTGAACTCCAGTAGAAAACACGATCAAAGCTAATACTTGGATGAGGACATGGCATAGCATCAGTACCAGCGTTCAGAACCACGTGAACCTCCTTTATTTCGCTTTTATATCCAACTTGGACATGTGCTGTCCCACGTACCCGACCTAGTCACGTGAGGATGACGAAACTGTTCCAATCGCCTTGCCACATGATTGCGTGACATTACACTTTACACTAAACAATGGTTGAAAATCATCTTCGTCTTGAGGGTTTGAAAGTAAAAATGTCTGATACAAATGCACTTTTATGGAGTAATTTCTTCTCTGTCTGGACAAAGCAGGTCAGCTGGAAAACTTTAACAATAGGACGGAAAATGGGATTGTTTTGAAAGAATATACCCAACAATAAAGTTAAACTCTTGTTCAACAGAACACGCAACGTTCAGTGGCCAGATCAGATTGTTCTAGGCTCAATAGGGACTTTGTCACGTCAAGAAAAATAAGTCCGTATGAAAGCCAAATTTGTCCTTGTTGGAGAAGAAAAGTGATGCGTTTTTGTGCATTCTGAAGCGTGTTTGAAAATTGTCGATCAAGTTGGATGCTGTGTGCAACATCTGTTTCGAGTGATTCCGCGTGGGGTCCGAGATTTTAAGTCCAGGTGGCTTGCTACATTCCTGTGACATTCTTTCTACAAAGATGGAAATTTCATCTTCACAGTTCCCAAAAGTGGAGAGCTACTGAGCAATTTTATTGTGCGTCTTGATGGACTTTCATTTTTATTTAAACAAGCTCAGCTAACTCGCACAGGTCCAACAATGTACACAGAATAGGGGTGAAAACCACCTTAGTCAATTGAAATAATAACAAGTTATCGGAACCTATAAGCGTCAACCAGTAGTCTCACTGGCTAGCCTCCGCTTCTGCGCGCACTCACATTGACCAACCCCTTCATTAGGGTTGACTGCACATCTATGGGAACCAGCTAAACCCGGTTTCTCCACTGTTTGTGATTACGACCATTTTATTGCGAACGAAGGTCACCCACGAAAGTCGGAACTGCCCAAATTTATTGATTTTTTCAACAACATTCACGCACTGTTCACAAACACCAACTTAAGAGACTCCGAGCAACGGACAAATGTCGCGTAGGAACGCTCTCAAACGAACTTTGCATTCAGTTCTGCGAGAACTAACAATTTCAAACTTGCTACTGATGTTTTGTGAGGAGCTCGTAATCTTCACTGAGAAATTTGAGGCGGAAAGTGAAGCAACTCGGAAGATAGCGAAGCTGCCAACTTCCCCAAAGTGGCGCGCACGATGATTTCAATGGACTTTTTAGACCTACCGAATACAACAATTACAAAGTGGTGAAGTTGTCTTGGTGCGCATTTTTATATGTATTAGGAAGGCTTATTGATTTTTCAGGTTATACTTTTCACGTGGAAGTAACCCTTATTGAAACTCACGACCAATGGACGGATGAGTTGTTCTTGAGTAAATCATATCTCTTAAGGACAGAATAGGCATAATACACCTATTCTGAACAGAAGAGACCATGAAGAAAAAATGAATTTTGACTGTCAACTTTATGTTCTACTTGAACCCAAATTGGACTATTTTCGAGAAATACACTGCTTTATGAAAATATACTGCGATTTCTCGAATATCGTGCCAACTGAAACGTGAGGCGACCTGCGTGCAGTACATTCAGTTGTAGATTCAGTTGAACCTTTCGTGAAAACCAAATTGATTTGCAAATGAGTATATTTCTCGAAAACAGTCCAATTTGGGTTCAAGTAGAACATAGGGTTGACGGAAACTCGGGGACTGCGCCAGCCTGATGAGCCCCAAGAAGGGCAAAACCAGTCGTGGGCTGTCGAGTTTTCAGCAACCTTGTGAGTAGTTTCCTTTATGAGGAATTTCGACCGCTTTTGACGGCATCAGAAGCTGTTTGTGTGACCGGGTCACAATGTTTTGTTTCCGACTAGAGGGTAGCTTTGGGAAAAGACATAGATCTGGACGATCTAGACCAAGGACATCGACAAATTGTGCTTCCAGCTACATCCGTCATTCCAGCTCACCTTGGTCTCTAGTAAACTGCATGTCCGGTTTCGCCCAGCAGTTACATAAACAATTAGAAGAAAATTGGCAGCAAAACCCAACCAAGGTGGGTTCCTTCGGCGGAGCTCCCTATTGAAGGGACGTTGTTCTAGCCGTTGATTTCCCGTTATTACTGAACACCCAATAGTTCATTTTCTTGCAAATTGGTCATTGTGTCTCCTCTCTTTTTCAGCCATCCTGAAAGAAAGCACTCTTACAATAAGCAGTATAAATAAGATACTGTTCAGAGAAGGTGGACCAGGTGTCCGTCTGGAACATTTTGACAGTTACTTCACCTTTGTGTGACTTATTCCCTATTTACACTAGAGTTTCATTGGCGGTACTGTCCTAACATTGCGAATTCGTTCAGTTGGGCCGAACTGTGATAGATCAGTATGGAATTTGAGTGTAAATGTGAAATATCAGACAGCCCTCACGGTAGCTCAGTTGGTAAGGCACTCGTCCTGTAACGATGAGGTCACAGATTCGAGTAGTACTCACAAACGCTTGCCCTTTTTCTCCTATTGGGCTCCCAGCAAAAAATAGTGGCGAACCAGAAGCCATCATGAACTCCCTAATCAAAGGTAGTCCGGCGGTCAAAAGATTGGTTTTCAATCCACCCAATGAATAAGTACTGACCCATGGTGAGAAAAACAGGTCCCATCCATTGGTGTTCTACGAAGTTTTCACGTTCATGATCCTAAATTGTTGTTGTTACATTTGGCAACAAGCGTCCACGTAGTAGCGGGCTTGAAGATGAGGTTTCATTTTTAAGGCAGCTCGGGCAGGAGTTGTATTTAAAGGCAAATTACTCTGCCATTTAATCGTGCAGTAGCAATGGGACTTACGACAAGAGACAACCGTACGTTAACCCAGTAAGCGCCTCAGTTAAACATAACACAGAGTTCAGCCGATTATTTCTGAATATATAACGGTATATATATATATATATGTAATATAACTGAATATTCGCCAAACCGACTGCATTTAGGTGGTCAACCAATAATCTTTTCTTCCAGATGGGTTAACGATTCATGTTTACAGCTGGCTGCTATCCAGCGGTATGATGAATCTCACGCGGGATGGGGGTCGACTTCCCCTTGGAGACTGCTGTCCGTGATCCACGATCGGTTTATCGAGTTGCTGAAGATGGCAAATGATAAGCACCTCGCAGGAATGTCTTCTGACCTATTGCTGGCTGTTCTATACCACTCACTAAAGTGAATTTCGTGGTTGGTTGAGAAAAGGGATTAGCTTTTGCTCGTATATTCCTCAATTTATGAATTTAACCGACAGGAGCATTCGTTCACCTATGAAGTAACTCTCATACGAATAACGTCGATTTCTCGAATAGTATAGTATAGTATAATATAGTATAGTATAGTATGAACTAGTAAAAGAAATCCATAAAATCCTACCCCATTATCCTCAGTTTTAGCCTAAGAACAGGTGCAATTTTGAAACAAGGCAATCTTTGCTCACCTTTTCTTTCCTTGCGACAAATTACGTTAGCGCAGAAAATATATCTTCCAAATACTTGTATTCCTGGTGAAAAATAGTAACTAGTAGATGGACGTGGTACGACAAGCACAACTAACTTATATGGAAGAGAAAGAAGGGAGGAGGTGCTAGGACCAATGAAACTTACAGTTTCATGACCAAGGAGTTTTAATTCGATACGTGATTTTTTTTACTGAAACGATCCCTGTTTGTGGCCACATTTGATAGGTCGAACGTCGAAGAAATGCAAGTTTGAGAGGGTTAATCCCTAATCGAGTGAGATACGTGTCCGAAGATTAGCCGCCCCTAATAACAGAAAGCCACGTCAATTAGACGGATGTGTCACGTGCGGTCAATGGACTAAACGAAGGCATACCTTGATTGGTCAGAATGTCAGCCAATCTAGATCGAGCATCTATAGATTGACGCTTCTAGCTCCTTCACGAAGATTCTGGCGAGATCTTATGGGATATTCTGTGACTGCCATATAAATACGATTGCGATAATCTTCCTTTTCCTCCATGAAGGGCTGTCTCAAACTACCATGCTCTTTGATATACCATGGAGGGAGCAGCAGAAGCCAAGGACTGACACAGAGTTGCACCACCGTTCAGTAAGTCACAACAATACGAAAACATAGGGAACGATTCCCCGCTCGGAGGCTGTCTTAACTGGTTCGCTTTGGATACTGTACGTCAAAAGCAGGACAGACTTACGTCGGACTTCTTTATAGTCAGAAGCACGATGAATGCTTCCAGTTCTTTCTGTTGATAAGCTCAGCAATGGTGCACTTGCGGAATCTCCTTTTGGTAGAAAGAATAAGATAGTGGATACAGCGACTGCAAAATCTCCTACGTAGAACAACAATCAGAGAACCTACACGTCGGAATTGGTTAGCACAAGTGGTACACAAACATACCACCAATAAGCGCAAAGTAACAACAGGTAATACGTAAAGACTCAGTGAAAAAGACTCAGCGGGAAACACGATAGACGTGGGACACAAAGTGGATTTTGAAAATGTGGATGTTTCGAGGCGGCAACAACGAATTTATAGCATATCGACTGATGGCGGAAACAATGGAAGTTGCCAAGCTTCCCGACTGGTGGATATGTGGGAGCGGCCTTAGATAAACCGAGTTGACACTTGGAGGTGTGTAACTGGCAGGCAAGAATTGCTTAGGTGTGGTGTAGAAAGATCAGAATAACCAGAAATCAAGCACTGCCCTCACCTCAACCATATTGTCGTAGCACCCAAACAGACAGTCAAGGAGAACATGAAGACGTTGATCACAAAATCTGGCCGAGTTGTTTTCCTCCCGCCCACAGGTGGGACATCTCCTCATCCACATTAACTATGACCATATAACTAGCAAGGAAGTCACCGTAACAAGGACAGCATGGTGACTTGTACTCCCCGGGTTTAAAGTTCGAGCAACCTTGAAACATAAACTGAAGCCTTTATATCGAAGGCGAAACACTGTCGAGAAATAAATCTGATGATCATTCACCAAACCAATTCAGACCGATGATTTCCAAGGCGGGCTTTCTCCAGACGTTCTCCCATTGACTGGGAACGACATATGGTTAAGAAAGCTACGGCGCTGTTGTCGGTTTCGTGTGCAGTGCCTACTGTCCGAGTGGTTTGACGTTGCGTGGTTTGATATCCATTCAAAATGACTATAACAGCTAGAGGGCTATTCCCTGTTTTCAGTAACGTCGTAAAAATTGTCAGCGTTCTCGTCGTGAGAAGATGCCAATTGATCATCTGTCTACGGGCTCAACTCTAATACTTATAGAAGTTAGCGAATATACACTCATTTGCAAACTAATTTGGTTTCTCTAGAGACTCACCTGGAACCCAGTTGAAACTCTCGGTTTTGATGTTTCCAGTTATCAGTTTCATGACACTATTGTCTTCGACCTGTGTGGCTACTGCCCTATCATTTCTGGGTTGGACTATACATATTCGCACATCGTTTCTTCAAAATCCCGCAACAGAAGCCTGTCAGCTCAGTTTTCCCCTACCTCTCTGTCTGGAAGGTCAGATTCCTCAAAATAAACTCAGAATAACCGGAACCTACTGCGAACTTAAAACTTCACCAAAATCTCAGTAGGGAAGCCGGCAAACATCCAGGCCAGTCAATCAATCAGTTCAGCAGAAGTTGATGAGTGTTCGGGCACGCCACAGAAGCACGACCAACTATGATCAGTGTTCAAGCATTTCATCGAAGCATGTTGATGGGTGTTCACTAAACGCCGAGCGGACAGCCTGGATCGATGTCAAAAGGTACCCTTCAAATGGTGCGGGGACGTTGTAACTTCTGCACCCGTACGCACACGCTTGTTGCAATAAGGCTGTTGTCTTCCTTGTTGGTGAGTTGTTTTTCTGGCTTCAGGCACTGCAGCGGGAGCAGCAGTCAGATATAAGAATTTTTCACGCACACATTTCATGGATCTTTTTTTCAGCGCGTTGGAAGTAAGGAAAATAACACCCGGCTCACGTATTCCCATCTGACTATTGTATCCCTGAATCACAAAGCCACAGAATGGCCCTCATCCTTGATTTGAAAGTGACTCTTATGCAGTCGTTTTGTAATCAACATAAACGTGGCACAAAAATAAATTAAAGTCTGGCCGACATTTTGGCCACTAGATGCACAAAACTTCAAGTAAAGTGGCACACACCAAACTCAATGCAACGAAAGGATTTTTGGTAAAGGCGTTAATTTAATCTTTAATGGGAAGCATTTTGCTTCGGAAAAATTAGCTGAGACGGTTACGAAACACAAAGCAACGTCACCGAGGACAACTTTCTGCAGGTGATTTTGATTTATCTTGAAGGTGTACTTCTTGAGCATTTTCCGCCAAATTTACTGTATCTGTTAAAGAGATGACACAACGAGGAAGGAACGCTTGGTTCCACCTTGGGGAAGGCCCACGAGCTTAGGGTTGATAAATATCATCTTGCATGGGTGTCTTCAAAGTTACCGCCGTTCCACGTCCCGAAGCTCTACATATACATTGTTTCAGAAATGAAGTAAAAGAAACATATTGATAAAAACGTTTACTGCTGACCATGGCGTCCTCTCCCAGAGTTTTGATTAGTCGAATAATAGACTGGATAGACCAGACGAGAGAAAAACCGACAGGTTTTGGAGACGATCAACTGGTTCTATACATTCTGGTCCATTATGAGAGAAAATGAGCGCCCCAGGGAGACAGATCGATAATGCATTCAATTTCGCCTTTGTCACACTTTAGTGCATTCCTAATCGGACGTTATCTCATCGTCCCTCGTAACTCTTTGCTCATCAGCCTCTCTTAACTTTCATGCCTAATGATTTCAATGCTAACTGCGCTATCCAGCGCGCTTTGTGTGGGGAAAGTCAATGCCGCTTGATGTAGATGAGCATAATATATGATATCCACGGTCGATCCTAATTTCAGTTCCAATAGAAGGAACCTTGTTGTTTGTAGACCCCGGATTTGAAGCTGATGGAACACAGATGACAGAAAAGGTTCTCTAGTAATGATGCTGATGCCGTGGTTTTCTCCGCAACATCACTTCCGTCGTGTTTCGTAAATTTTCCACATGCTCATCTAGTTTCACTGAAAACGGGTTCTCAATCAAAGAGCCGGGAATTGCGGCCCTTGAAATGCGCCCCATCACAAAGTGGCCAAGTTAGCCAGCTGTCTGTAGCACACATTCACCATTATCTGTCTGGGTGGTTTAAACGAAACAACTAGAGATTGAAGTGAACAAAGAGTCAGCTGAACGCCGAAAATAAAGCGCGTCACACCGCTTCGGAGATCTCTGGAAATTACCACAGAACAAGCCTCAAATAAAAGACGTTTCCTTGAAGAAAAATCGAGCTCTGATTGTCCCATAACACACTAATGAAAAGGCGTCGATCCAACCATTGAATAAACGGTTTTTATTTGACTACTCGTGAGTAGCGCGACCAATTCATTTACCATAGAGCCACTATGCTTCCCTGACGCTCGTCCCCCGGCTTCCTTGCTTAAGGTTTGCTTACCATTTGGTTACTAATGTATATTTTCGTCTGCAATTTCGTATTATACCTACTTATTTCCGAATGTCTGTTCGAACGGAAAGTTAGGGGGTCCGGGGATCAAAAACAGATCTCTAAAGGGCGAACAACTGCACTCTTCACCGCGCGCAATCAACTTCTCTGGCAGCTCCATTTTTTATCGCCTTTGTATTGAGTCTTACCTAATAGTGCTTGCTGAGATCATGTTTAAAAAATGCCTAATCGAGCACTTGGGTTTTTACATGCAGCACGTGTCGCTGTCACGCTGAGATAATGGGACGAACGCTGGAGGGCTTTCAAATCGCCTCTGACGAAGTCCCTGTCGATCTGGAGTATGCAGACGGTATCGTTCTCGTCTTCGAAGAGGAGAAGGCGCATGTGTTTCCGCATGATATGCACCTTGCATCCACAAAGTGTAAGGTCATGCTTCTGGACATGAAGTTACTAAACATGCCACTTGCAACTTAGAGAGAGACTCGAAGTTGTGGAGCGTTTCATGTACCTTAGAAGTTGTATTAGTTCTGATTGTGGTGTGACAGACGAGGTCAATGCACAAATCTTCAAGGTTCGGATCGCCTCTGCTAATTTGAGACACCTGTGGCGTCAAAACGGTATATCCCTAAATCTCAAGAGACGTGTGTATCTGGCTGATACTTGGCCTGTTAGAGCAGCGGAAGTGCGACGTCTTCAGGTGTTGGACAGTCGTTGTCTCAGGACTATACCTCATGTGGATTGGTGTCGGCGAATCCATAACGAGGCAATTAGAAGCGAGTTATCGGTTGTGTGATTGAAACATATCTAGCATAAGAATCTGAGTTGGTTATGCGTGTGCCGAGAAATCGTTTGCTTAAGAGAGTGCTGCTTTCCGTGCCCAACTGAGAGTGGGGGAAGGAGAGATGTGGCCAAACCTTGATATGACAGAGGGGCATGAAAGAGATTACGAAACGTTTGGGTGCTGTCGGCGCTACTCGCCTCCCAAGGTGGACAGGGTGTGATCCCCACTGCGTCTGGTTCGAGACGCTGCTATTCCATGTCGGCGACGTCCTTGTTGTCAGTATCGATCCAAATTATCTGAATGAGTGTCTGGAGGTGTAGGCACCCCAGAATGATTGTAGTAAGCTATCACTAGGTCCCACCGCCGTCTACCTTTGTTCTTTTTTTTCACTCATGTGGTGCTACAGATGATGATGGTTGTCAGCGGTCAGCTAAAATTGGTACCAAATTCAGCCAACACCGGTTTTCAAGATAGTTTCAGGTTCCTTTTAATTCGAAAATACCTCCTGAACGTGTTGACTCTCTTCTTCACCGCTATCACTGTATACATCCCATTGATACTGTTCGATTGCTGGTATCCGTACGTTTGTATATCTTTGGTACTTGCTCGTCACTGCTTCCAAAAAGCCGTGCTGCTTCACTGCCCCTAACGACTACGCTATTACTGATTGTACGTTGTGTGGCTCATGTTTATCAACCCATTTGTTCACAGTCATCAATTCAGCATTTACTGCCCTTATTCATCTGCCCTCTGAATACCAACTACGTACAGTCCGATAGCTCTAAACATCCTAGGCCACCCGGGTAGTAAATTTGGAAACCCAATATTTTTTCCAATTACTACTTATCAGTAGTACTTGCTGGGAGTGTTTTGATCCGGATGGTGACTGACTGAAAAAGGTGCACCATATGTAATATACTGAGCTGCTTTGGGGGACACGTAACGGAGCAAGAGGTATCGAGACCTTGGATCCTGAATCACTGATACCCTAAACTATCAGAGCGCCACTTCCACTGGTCCACTGCTAGTACATCACTTAAATGTCAATTCGAAAAAACGTACGGTTATTCCGGCTGCACGTTCCCGTACAGAGGAGCGATTTTCGGTTCAGAGTCCCAATGGCCTAGGGATATTGGCTGATACAAGGTTCAAACAGGTTACAGCTATGGGGTTTGCTTGAGAATGATCAATCCAATGCGAACTACCCATCGTTTGGATGTAACTCACAAACTGGTTCACAGGGCTAACTTGCGCGAAATTGTTGACACGTATCCAGAAACTGCAGATGAACAATTCACCGTGCGTTGACAACGGTTTTGTGATGAGAAAGGACCGAGGAAATATCACAAAGAAGGCGAGAGAAGATGAGCAAAAAATATCAAAGGAATGACATAACAATGGCGCTCAAGACAAAGGGCAGCAAAGAACTTGGGATGGGTCACAGCATGAGTTTGCAATCGAATATAGCGGAGAAGAGCGATATTACACACCAGAAGTCGGTGTCGTTGAATGATCGTTGGATGTCATCAAAGCAGATCGCTTCCCATGACATTGTGGAAGCGGAGAAGAAGACATGGCGCGCTGGCGAGAGTCACGTACCGGTGGGCTTAACTGATATCGATGGGAGTTGGGTTGCCCAGAGGTAGCATCAGATATTGGTGGTGAGGATTTGCAAGTTGAACTGCGCTGGGGGAACTGCGGGGGAAGCATATAAGTGGGTGAATGAGTACTTGAATGACTTTCCAACGATGGTTTTTCCCGCATAGTTATAAGATCGCAGACGATTATGGGGGATGCTTCATTTCGTGCCACTCTCGGACATCCCAGTAGCGACTCATCAAAATCATGGGAACCTCCACCATCCATGTAGCTCAACCCGGAGGGGACGGATGGGGAACGATGCGGAAGGCTACAAAATACCTGTGGCACTACTTTTGGGACGATAAATGACGAGGCGGAAGGGTCCGTTTCATCCTGACGTGAAACGCATGGCGACAGGGGTTTCACTCCGAGAGAAGGATTCTGTAGACAATATTGAATAAGGATGGAAAAAGGAGCAATTTCGTCGACTCTGTACGGACAAAACAGGGCGACAATATGAACCTTACGACAAAAAATTACACGTATACCCTCATTCGTCACTATAACTTCACAGCTAGCGAATAGAATCCAATTCACCAAATCCACCACACTAACAGACAAGAGCCATTAATTGATCTAGTGTGGTAATCTGAAGAGGACTTACTGATTGGTTCCCCATCTACCTAATAATTTGGCCAATTTGGTGACCTGGTCAGTTGGCCTGATGAAGCTTCTGTGTGAAAAGCGAAACGTTGCCCAAATAAAAAAAACCCACCGATTGTTAACCAAGCTCCTCTGAAACGATGATTCCTCAACCAGTTCCAAACTTTTGCTGATTGATGGAGAATCAAGTAATTTTTGACCAGCAGACACCCGGACACAAACATGGAAGTTACGAGAATATTGCGCAAAAGAAATGGCGTGATATTTGCGCAAAAAATCATGACTCCCTAATGGTATTGTTCCACTGAAAGGATTCCGGATCCGGAAGCCCATTGTATAAAATCATGAACTCCGCTTTTGAAGATCTCCAAAAAAACTCCCTTAAACTGACTCCGAGCTCCAATTTCAAAGAGGAGCTTTTAAACACTGGTTCATCAATAAAGGCGTAAAATGCACTTTTGTCCTGGCGAAACACTACTCATAAGGTTGCCGAAGACTCTTCCACACCTTCGTACACTCAGTTTTCTAGTATATCACAAAAGGATCGCGCTCGGGTTGACAGGAGGTCTTCAGGCAGTGCAACAGTAGCTATAGCCTAACATGCTGAAAGGTGTGCAGCGTTGTATCTGAGATACCCTATCTAGTTCTCTAACGGCAACGAACAGAAATACAAGATGGTCCTGTGGATAGCATCGGCTACAGCTTCACAAGAACTGTGTCAATAAGAAGAGTGCAATCAGTGTTGCGGGTCACGATATTATTAATTCCTGTCCAGTACACGGTTCCGTTCATATTTGCCCACATAAATGAGTAAGTCTTGTTCATGCTGTCATTTCGAACTTGCATGAGCTAAAAGATGTTCTGCTTTCATGTGCCCCCAACATAAGTCAACCTACAACAACGTCTGGACGTCTGTTCGAAAGCGCTAACTAGCTCATACGATGAATCAAAAGGCACCCATCAGAACTGTTTTCTTTTGTGTCGTACTGAGCCATGCGTCCATGACAAATCAGCGTTCACCCCCAATAACTACTGAGCTCAGTCGTCAAGTCGAGGTGACAGGAGACTTAGTCCAGGCTGAACAGCATTCCAAACTAGGTCGTTCAAACTCAACAAGTTCCTTCATTCTCACCTGCGTAATTAGAACCTTGCGTAATTAGAACACCCCGAGTGACTACAGTGACAAAGAACGCGCTCCCATTAAGTGCGACGTACCACATAGGGATTCAAATTGAAATGAGTGGGTATGCGACAGTGAATAACATTCATACGCGTGCATCCGTTTCTCACTACCATGAGGAGACCATAGGAGAGCGCAACGGTTCAGTCTGATGCAGTATATCAAAGTATTAGATGGGTCAACTTGAAGTTCTGTTGTGAATCCGAGTGGGACTCCGTGGCTTAAACAAGCAGACTGAGTACACAAAGATGCCAGAGGATATCAGACCAAGTTTGCTACTGCCATGAAACGTTAACAGAGATGCAGGGATAAGAACACCGTCTAATCGTTCAGCTGTAGCACCCTTTCGGTGCCTAGCTGCCATGCCACACGAAGAAAGCCACAAGAAGAAAGAAAGGGCTGGGATACTGCCAGGTTTCCTAAGCCTAGACAGAGGAATTCGAGAGGCAGAGGTCGGGTTCGAACCACGGACCTTCCGGTCAGTAAATTCGCGCTCTAACCACTTCGACTAGTTCGCCCCAAGAACACCGTCTAGAGACTTTTGAAAAGTAAGGTCAACCGACTAACGGAGGATTCGATATTCAGTAACCAGAACGAGACCGTGAAATGGGTAGGCTTACCAGTGCCCTGCATTAAATATCAACTCTTTGGTGTTTTACGCTAGCTTCTTCAAGTAATATTTATTCCGAAGGAAACCCTCATTATATGCAGAAGCTGTTAGAAATTGGTGTGCCAATAACGTTAGTCCAGGTCAACTGACAAACTTAGTCCCAAATCGTGATCCCTGAAGATAAGTACCAGGTCGAACGAGAACCCAAATGATATGGAGCGAAACTAGCACAGAAAAGTTCAGCTGCCCGGCTTAAGAGTAGACTTGCAACCATACAGCGAGCTAAATTATGGACTTACTTCAGTCTGCTAAATCACGGTTACCTCACCGTTTGATACTCGTCACACTAGCTCATTGGCATTGCAAGGATGTGCCGATTCCACGGCTAGGAATGACTGAAATCACGAATTCGTATAAACTTTTGCGATCACTAAGATCACCCAATCTCTATCGATCTACACTGCAAGTTGTTTTAGACAAATAATTAATAATTAGGGCGACTTAGGGTTGCCACCTGGTGGCAGTTCTGGATTCTTCACCTAAGAGAAACTGGTCTGTTTTGAGCCTTTACTCACAGGATGCTTGGGATGGGGTTCATATCCGGAAAGACGGACCAGAAATGATCATAAGAGGATAGCGACTGCTGCGGACTAACGGGTCCGCTGCAGGCCGAAAAACAACTGCACTGTCTTGAACAGCAAATTGACGAACTGTCGATGTTCCTGAGTTAGTGCGCGTGCTATGCTACAAAGATAGCTTTTGTTTATACCTCACGAGGACAGAAACAACCTGCGGACAATTGTCGCGTCAAATGCAACCGCTGTAGTTGTGATTTGAGATAACGATGAAAAGTGGAAGGAAAAAAAAGGAAACTAACACGTCTCAGCTCCAAAGGGGATTGGTTAGCCGAGGTTTGTAACCGCTGCTGCTCCGCATCTTGTCCAGGTTTTGGTGGGATGGGTTGTCTTCCGAGTTGACAGTCGTGCTCGGAATGAGCGATCATAGCCTTGGACCGCAAACTGACCCGAGGAGGCAGATCCTCATCGCCGGCCAGATGTCCTGGACCGAATCCTCCAACACGAGGGGACCGGTTCTCATTGATGTCAGGCAGGGTAATAGAGGGCATGGCCAACAAATTCATCCACCTGGTACGTTCGGTTTCAGTCTCGGCAGCAAAGATGAAACGAATCCAGTCGTTGTGGACGTAGAAAGGACTGAAAAACGATAAAAACAACTTGTGTAAAAGGCAACACGCGGATCGATTCACAATAGATTCTAGAACGGCAAGGGCAATTTATATTCAGGGCATATAGATTCAGTCAGACAGCCGGGAAATTTTACGCAATACAGAATACACCTTGGTTTATTTAGGCCAGTCTTGAACATGGCATCAATGACTATCGTGAATGTGACATTCCAGGCACAACAGTCATTAATACCGCGGCTTTGACCTGGGAAATTCGGGGTAGCGACAAGGAAGCGTTTCAGTGGTAGATGGTGGGTTCCAATGTAGTCGTATGAGCGAATATCAGTCCCGTCCTACACATTCACACCTGAGTTAGTCAGTTCTGGTGACGGGTTTTAATGCATCGTACTTAGACATGAAAAGAGTCGGCTGGTGAAGTCTACACAGTGTCGTGAACAACGCAGGTTGGAAAAACCTGTCTTGAACTATGAATACGTTATTATTAGATTTAACTTTCCCAGAAGTATTTCGCACACGTCCACTTAATTAAGTTGAATGATTCTCCGATCGGTTGGCTCAGACTCCCTTTTTACACCGTGATGAATCCGGAAATCCACAATATGAATTCTCAGCTTCCACATTCTAACAAACTGCAAGCAGTAGGCTAGTTTTGGGTCATCCGAGTGGATGTGACCGACTCCAGTAGGGAAGTTGTCTGATCGTATGAGTTTGTAGCGAC
>NW_008751839.1:352934-375298 GCF_000715545.1 Opisthorchis viverrini
GCACAAACACGTCGCATTAAGCTGACTCATCGGACATCGATTGTCTGCACCGCTTAGTCAGCGTAGCGACCAATCATGTGACGACGCGCCCACGTTTACGCACTGGGACCTACATAAAGAGAAACCAGACCCAGTCAAGACACACAGACTCGCGCGCGCGCAGGCAGCAGGACGTCAACCTCTCCACAAGTCCACAGACGATCATGGAACACGTGTAGCAGTCTAACTGCGGAGAAAAACACGTCCCCGCCGTCCGGACTTCCACCAAGAGACTCTCATATACGATAAGTTCCCTTTTTGACTTCCTCTCATTTCGCATTGTATTCATTTTTATACGTGTCGCAGAAATACTAAAAGCTTTTATTAGTGCACATTCACCTTCTGATTTGTATTATGGCTGTCGCCACCTGTGCACTAACAAGTTCCACATCTCATAAAAAATTTTCGAGATAAACTGTAGGGAACCAGAAGGGTAATTAACTAGTCCAAGTACATGAACTGAGAAACAGAACCAAACGGATAATCTCACTACGACTGTTTTACGACAACTAACATAAAAAGGCCTGTCACAGTATACTACTGAAAACCATCTGCGGGAGGATGCGCTAAGCCTCCCCGATGTCCTTTGATCGAGTAGGTGGGTCATTGTGACCCTCTCCATTAACTTGGGCTTTATTCCTGTGAAGTGTTTAGCTGTCGAGGTACCGCTTGGCCGAGTGTCTGAGTTATAGTGGGATTTTTCATTCGACGACCGAAATAAGGAGAGGTACTGAACTGGAACTATCAGTCGGGTGCATGCGTGAGCCTGTAAACTTGCTTTGTTTGATAATAATCGTATTCCTCGTCCAATGCATGTAGCGGTGTGCGAGTGCGGAGAAGTGGGTGCGTGAGTTGTGTCTGGATTCGACACATTTGGTGGGAAACACACTGGTTACCTACCTTGGGTAACATTACCAAAACTCAATTGGACCGACATCAAAAGAAATAAAAGAAAGAAATAGATGTGTCTGAACTCCTTAAGCAATACGACATACGAGATTATTATAAGATGACATCCCGGTGGACATACGGAATTCAATCTTCCGGGGCGAACCCATTAGGTCGTTCAACGATTGATTGTCAAGCACTGGCAGTGATAGTGTTTAAGCACGTGGCTGACCAGTAAAAGAAACACTTCGAAAAGCTACTCCTAACTGGATTGTTCGAGGTCCCCTCGTCAACATCCAATACCATCCAGTAAGCAGACGTGCAAATTCGAAAGGCCTTTGATTCAGTCAAAGGCAGAGTGGCCGCAATCATTCACGATTAACCACCAGATTGGCCGAGCTGAAGATTCTGTTTTCTAGATTTTCATCAGGGGCTTACACAATAGGATGCAACGTAGAACTTACTAGCGCCCATATTTTACTTCTGGCGCCGGGGTGACAGTAAAGCCATTCATGTTGATCATCCCTTCGGCAACCTGGTCCTACAACATGAATTACGCGAGGTAAATCGGTGGAACAAAACTTACCTCAACATGTCGGTAGTAATAGAGTGTAGAATTTTTGAACACACACCAACGTTTGCCATATTTACTGAGAAGAGTGTTGGATCTTTTCAGCCATAGCCAACCGTTCGACTCGGCTGGAACAAGGTCTTTGAATGACTTACTCCGGTGAGCTGACAAACCAAGAAAAAAACAGACGGCGACCAGAAGGTAAGGATAAGGGTTTTGAAAATCCACTTTTGCAGTGTTTGATGATACATACGATAGCAAACGACCAATGAAACTGAAAGGTATGTGGTCGCGAGAAGCCCACTTCAGACGACAACGAATGCCAAGGCGCCAGACCACAACAGGAAAGAGGATTCTGGTAGGGTAAGAAATCTAGTGAATAGCTCAACCTAATGAACAGAATCTGATAACTTGAAATGGAACTCAGAGGGAGAGAGAGACGAGATGCAAGAGAAAACCAATAATTCAGTAGTAGGAGCAAGATGGATCAAGTGGTTAGGGCGCGAGTTTACTGACCGGAAGGTCGTGGTTCGATACTCCGGTGAGCTGACAAACCAAGAAAAAAACAGACGGCGACCAGAAGGTAAGGATAAGGGTTTTGAAAATCCACTTTTGCAGTGTTTGATGATACATACGATAGCAAACGACCAATGAAACTGAAAGGTATGTGGTCGCGAGAAGCCCACTTCAGACGACAACGAATGCCAAGGCGCCAGACCACAACAGGAAAGAGGATTCTGGTAGGGTAAGAAATCTAGTGAATAGCTCAACCTAATGAACAGAATCTGATAACTTGAAATGGAACTCAGAGGGAGAGAGAGACGAGATGCAAGAGAAAACCAATAATTCAGTAGTAGGAGCAAGATGGATCAAGTGGTTAGGGCGCGAGTTTACTGACCGGAAGGTCCGTGGTTCGAACCCGACCTCTGCCACTCGACTTCCCCTGTCTAGGCTTGGGCGACCTGGCAGTATCTCAGCCCTCGTACCTCCTTCGTGTGGCATGGCAGCTAGGCATCGAAAGAGTGCTACAGCCGAACGAATATTCGTTTTCGTATGTCTGCCACATCGGACTACGCAGCTGATGCCCACCTACTGTAGGCCAAAGCAGCGTACCGCGAGAGACTACCCACCATACCGTAGTTCCAATGCGAATACTGCCATTTCACAGAAAGCACTAATTTTTTCATGCGTTTTTCTGGCAAGCGGCAAAGTTAGCCGTTTCCACAGACAGCGACTACGTCTCTGAACCATACATTAGGACAGATAGGGCAGCAGCGTTTTACAATCTACCCTTGACAGTAAAGTTGATATCACATCGGCGCTACAGATGTCGGAGTTTCACAAACGCCACCATGGTCTTCCAAATTCAGAAAGTGATTTCGTCTCCAGCAACTCTGCCGAAACGCGCGCAGCTACCCAAGTAAACGAACTTATCTATCACATCGATCGGTTTACGTGTAAGCATGAGATCTGGGTTTGATCGCGCTCCATCTAAAATATAGAAATCTGTACCTCTCAACGACCGGAGCAATCATGACAAATCACGATAGAAGATGCCCTTTTCAGCCTCAGAGCTGTTGCTAACAGAACAAACAAACACCGTTTACCACATCGGGATGTTGACTGAATCAGCCAAAGATTGTTCACTGGAATATAGTCCAATAAAGCCCTGAGACTAAGCACAACACCCACACTGTTGACATCACGAGCCATTGCACCAGGATCACCAGACACCGCAAGAGTAAAGCACAAGGAATTTATGTTCGACCAGATGAATTAAGTAAGGGTTAATAGTGTGCAGAATATGAGGTGCGGAGCAACGGTTAGGTGACTCACAGCCGAATGGAGTGGAAAGTGGGTGAGAGCAGAGTGGAGAGGAATCAGTGAGTGAATAGCTGTAATGGTGAATGATGCTTTCCGGCTGCCCAGACCAAAGAAGGAATCCCCTACCTTGAGTCGTTGGCTCAAGCCTGACTCACAAGGCAGTGAGAGAAGGAAGGTTTTTGTTCAGGGACCCTGTCCCTAGCCTCTGGCTCAAGAATCTGGACCACAAGACAGCGTTTGTTAAGGTTTCCTCGTGGAAACCAATGACTCGACAATATCAAACATATGGCCGCAGGGGATCAGCCTGACTGGGGGGTGCAGTGAGTGAGAGATTACTGTCTGACTCAGAATACGGCTACGCTCAGCAGGTGGTTTTTGAGCAGCGCAAGTCTGGTTGCTTCTAGAAGTATTTCGATCGTACTGAATAACGCGCCGATGGTCACGGTTAACCGTTGAGCAATCAGAGTGTGCGGTTTTTAGGGCCGACCTTTTGTAACCCGTCTTTCCTCGCAGGAAGGCAGTATCGGCGTATTCATCTCCATGAATACGGACATATTGGTCGCGTAGTAAAATGAGTCGCTGTTCTTCGTCGGGCTGCTCCTCGATAGGTTTCTGAGATGATGGATCCTAAGGATAATTAGTTCCTGCCAGTATAACCCGCAAAACGATTGCAGCATAGAAGCCCGACCACCGCGACATGGTGAAACGCCCGCCAATGCCAGCTCCCTAACTGGGGCCTGAAAGATATGGGTTCCGACTAACTTCTGAATTCCAATAAAGAGGAGCGGTATCGTGTGGCTGAGCTTCAGCGTAACCGAACATGTTTTTTGATAACAGCTAACAACTTCAAGGCGAACACATCAAAAGCCACCCGATCGGAGACCATCAAGTACAGAGTTCCCCCGCACACCTTTGAAAAAGGCCAGTTTGGCGCTCTTTCCGGAAGCGCACTATTTTCGAAGGCAAAGACCTTTGACCCTGTGTCATGCCTGACTGTATCGCCAATCTGTTGTATCTGCTGAGTCGCCAATCTGTTACATCTAACTGCTGTTCCCACTCCAGTGCCAGAAAAGAACTCGCCGACAAGGAACACAACAGCTTTATTGCAACAAGCGAGTGCGTGCGGGCGCAAAAGTTACAACGACCCGCGCCATTTAAAGGGCACCTTTTGACATCGATCCAGGCTGTTCGATTGGTGTTTATTGAAAACCCATCAACATGCTTCTATGAAACGCCTGAACGCTGATAGCATTCGGTCGTGTTTCTGTGGCGTGCCCGAACACGCATCAGCTTTCTCTGAATTGATTGATTGACTGGCCTGAATGCTTGCCGGCATCCCTATTGAGATTTTGGTGGGGTTTTAGGGTCCCAGTAGGTTTCGGGCGTTCTAGCATTACTTTTAGGAATCTGACCTTCCTGATAATCTGTGATTACAAAACTTCCCTGAACAGTTCCAATTAGTATGGATGAAAAATAAATGTCACCACAACAATGGTCGGCAGCGATACACAGCGGTAAACACCAGAACTTAACTGTCATATCACTACGAGAAACGATCCTGGCGATGAGTTGAAAGGAATGTAAAGGATCAAGGAATTACCGTACTACAACCCTATGTCCTTAGGCAATATGATCAAGGATAAAGTGCCTATATCTTCAAACAGTTGTTTTAAATTCACTCAGGTGTTGGAAACGTCTTAGTTCCATCATTGAATTGCACGCTCCTTGTCTTCGAAGAAAGTGTGCACCTGGGCCTAATTGCTCCTGGAGCTGCTAGTGATAGACCTAATTGTTTGTTACCTGGTTGCCCATGGTCGACAACCCTTACGCTATGAACAGGTACTGCTTTTGGTTCTTCGGGCCATAAAAATTGTCGAACTAAGGTCCGAAGTGAGAACAAAGTGCATCCAACCGTGAGGTACTAAGAGTCGGTGAGGAAACCGATACATGTCTACGAGTGTGCTGTCCTGGTTCTTCATAATTTCATCGTACAAGGACGGCGTTGCTGGTGTTGTATGGACTGCCAATGTTCAAAACCTATTCGTGTTATGCGGAACACAAGCCCCGATACGCATAGCGTGCTGTCGTATACCGATCCATCAGCGTTAACTGGTGTGTGCAACATCCAAGGAGGTAAACGTCACAACCAACACTCACTAGCTGGCTACTTGCGTTATCGAACCCCGGTCGTTTTTAGAAGTGCCCCTTTGCAGTATTCTCGAAAGTACTCTATCTTTACAGTCGCCCTCGTGGAGTCCGCACTGTACTGGATCCCGCAAAACACATCAGCTCCAGAAGCAAATCTGTACACCGTTATTACTTCACCCCATTTCAGACTTTCGTCACAGAGTCCTGCCACGTGCCTCTTTTTGAGGTTTGCAGTTCACTGTGGACAGTGTTAGGTCTGTTTGACAAGCAACAAAAGAGGTCCCGTTGATGTTTTTGAGTACAACGAGACCATTATTGGGTTTTCAGATCGTTCAGTGTCATGCTCTGAGAAATTCCTCCGCCGATTCGTCTCATTTACGGATAAGCAAAGACCTGAGAATGAAAGGCAATGATTAGTTCCTTGCGTGTGAACGGCACTAGACTTTTTTGGAACTCCAACCTGTTTCTCAACAAGGCGCATCATGTCTGCAACAGATGGAGAGCTTGTGGATAAATTTTCCCATCACGATGTTCTGTAGCTACTTCAATAACATACCTGTGAGTAACGTCTTAGAGACCAGTCCATGGAAGAAATTTTTTCTTGAAGAAATGGTTCACTACTAAGTTAGGGAGGTCTGTTAAAAGAGAGTCTGTGTGGACTGAATAAATCAGGATGGTAGTCCCCTCGTCCGTATGATTTACCTGAACCCAAATGGGAACCCAAAATGATCACGTGCATACTAAGCTGTATAGAAGTTTAGCCTTGACGAGAGACCTAACCAAATCTCTCGTTGATGGTCCGCATAAACTGATTGTACTGTTCAAGTAGAACATGAGGTTGATGGAAAACCAGGGGCTCCCGCTACCTGATTGGCTATCGAAGAGTTTCTCGGCAATCTTATGAGTAGTGTGCTGCGTCTAGATAATTCATTGCGATATCCATTCGAAGATCATCATAGACGAGAGATTCACCTAGATTCGGCTAATTCTCTCATCAAAAACAAATTAGAATGTAAGTGAGAATGTCTGAGGAAATCAGTACGGGGTCAGACACCACCGCCCAACAAGTGACATGTTAGCCTGTGTCACAAGTCACTTTATTGTCTCAGAACGTAGTCAGTGAAACAGAACTGGTCGATTTTGATATTTTGACGGCATTCGGTTGTGTCTGGCATGCAGGCCTCCATGTATGTTTCATATCCCAAACTGGTCAACCCGACTGGAAGTGTACTGAGCAACCGCTCCATTCCAATGTGTTTTGACAGCACAATCCCTGGACTCAGAGCATCAGCACAGGATTCGCTTCAACATCGGTTCGTACAAAACTTGCCGTACTGTGCCACTGTTATCTACTCAAGGGACACAAAAAAAGAATGTGTCAAAAAGGTCGGGCTTGGAGATGGCTGATCCGAGGAGAATATCGATATAAACTGTAAACTG
The DNA here is from genome assembly GCF_000715545.1 of Opisthorchis viverrini. Taxonomy (NCBI): domain Eukaryota; kingdom Metazoa; phylum Platyhelminthes; class Trematoda; order Opisthorchiida; family Opisthorchiidae; genus Opisthorchis; species Opisthorchis viverrini. The sequence continues at coordinate 359,845 of NW_008751839.1, forward strand.
AGAGCCCAGTTCAAGTAACTAAAGTACCTAAAAAGACGTACCTCTTTGAGTGCCTTACACAGAGATCACATAATGGACAGGTTCCGCACGCGAACTTCTCTCAGCTTTGGCATGTGCCCACCCACTTAATCATCTCCGTTTGTTCTCGCTAAATAGAGCTACGGGGATCGTGAAAACAGGTGGCCTCAGAACTCTTTTTCCCAAAATTTGTGAGCTCCCGTGAAGTTGCGGCGACATCTTCATCAACAGAGGGAGGTGACTGGTCCACAAAAGGTCCAAACACATTCCAGTGACTGAGACGATGTGGTGAGACAACAGCACCTGAATCCAGGGCAGAAGACATTCGTCGTCGAATGTAAAGTACTAATCCACAGTGGTTGACTTGATGTTTGAGCCGTGACGCCCACTATGCCATCATTGTACCCAACCTTGTTTGTCGGACGCACGCAACTAAAGTGTATGAATGGAAGCGTACCAACACTTGTGCTATCTTTCTTGCTCATCTGCTTCTACCGATGGACAGCTTGGTCAAAGCTAACACTTTCGTTTTCGAGAATACAACGCCTAAATCACTACGGGCAATCTCGATCAAGTTTCGATTCACTTCTTTGTTCTTCCTCTCTGGAACAATCCACCACGTTCTGTATCCTCAGAATCACAAACTCCAGGTCTGTGAACGAAGACCTCATCCCCCCGATTCAAGTTCTGTAGACGGTACCAGCCTATGGGTCTCTGTTCATCTGCAATACATCTCGGTGTGATAAAAACCAAAAAAGTACACAAGTGAATAAATAAACAAACAGGCCAAAGTGCAGTTGACTCACTTAATCCAACCACCTGCTTCGGCATACTGTCCACACTACCCATACAGGGCTACAATGAGAAAACGGCGAGCAATGTGAGACGCCGGTTAGCAAACAGGATGAACAGGACAGGAAAAAAACAAGCTCAACCTGATTCATCCTTGAAATGAAGCAGTTCCGTTTTGCAGTAGTTACGAAACTGTATAGTGCGCAAAAAGGTGGCGTTTGTCTTGTTTCACACGGCGCTGTTTTTCTGGCGGATTTTCGACTACAAAGACTGAAGATAAAATTCCAACTAAGCAGCTGACTTCCCCTGCACTTCTGTTGGGTTTGGGGCCCAGTAATTGCTATTCTCTACACTTGGCAGACCTAAGGCAACCAAGAAGGAAATCAAGCGAGGGAGGACGGTTGCTATGAGTCGATGATGGAGAAAGTGGTCTGTTGCGAAGGATTCGTTTCTTACTTCAACAAGGATCTTTCTTATACCACCTGCTCAGTATGGTTGGTCTGTACAGTGTATTGACACAGGCGCAGCGCAACAATGAATAGTATAAACTAGGTAGACAGATTTTTGTCCCATTACTGTCGACGGCTGTCTCCTCATCAACACCTATATAGACGGGCTACATTGAAAGAAGTGAAAAACGCATGTTGGGTGAAGTGGAGGTAACAGTGAACGCATCTATTGGTACAAGTCGGATGACCTACTCGACTACGCGTTCGTTTGTCCAACGCCTGCACGATGGGAGCGGTTGTCCTTCGACCAGTTTCCGAACGAACTGACCTGGTTTCGGCCTGATCTGAAAGGATAAATCCCCATTTGCAATAAACTGTGTTCCCGTTGAAGTCAAGATATGCACAGTTATCTCTAGAAGGAAATATCCGTGTTAGAGAAATCAAGTTGAGTTCGAATTTGACAAGCAACGGTCGATCCAAAAAAAACAAATCCCATAAAATGTTAGAAAACAAGCTAATCTGTTTCGACGAATCACCACTATCGGAAACAATCGAACGAGTAGCGAGGGTAGCTTCAAAAGCCGGAACTGCTTGTTCTTGAAATAAGCCTCCGGATGATTCTGTGCTATGGCCCTCAGAACAGTACCTGAACTTCATGCTTAAGCACGTACGCCTTTTACTCACGAAGTTGGTTTGCTTCTGATGTGGAATTTTGACGACGCACCGCGAGCCTTACTCTGACCTGAAACAAACATTTCATCGTATGGCTCAGATTTCCAGGCATTTGCAGGTGTTCTCTCCTTTCACGAAATTTACAGATCAGCACTAAATTACTTATGAGTAGCTTATGACTGAGCCATAAAACTGTCAAAACTGGTCGTAGCGATGGGCTTGGAGCATAGGGATGTCGCAGCGGGGCCTCTGAATAGGAACTTCCCTATCACAGTGATCACTTTATCACCCTCCGAACTATAGTACAGGATATATGGGAAAACTATGAACCAGTAAGGTGGCCGAGGAGTTCGGTAAATCCTACTCCACTGACAACGGAAAAGGCTGGACAATCACACTCCTTGAAAGTTTTGGCCTCGGGCAGCATAAGTTGTTTATCATCAGTGTCACACGACAAACATCTTGAAAACTACCCAACTGACCAATTTGTTCAGATATGCATTTCGCTCTTTTCTATCTGTAGTTGCACTATGAAAACCTGAATGAACGGAGCAACCATATCATCAATCACTTATTGCTGACCTCTTGAAATGATGTCACACAGTGCTGGCCACGAGAAGCGACTATTTTGATTTGAATCCCATTCAAGTTGTGATGCAACGCAAACTTTGTACACCTTCATTGTTCACCTTCATTATCATGTGTTGGAGACTTCAGTGACTTCAGGTAAATGGTTCAGAAGTTGTTTCTGAATAGATTCAAAATGAACTGAGACGTCGGAAATTTGTAGCACGATCATGAAGATCTTCCACAAACTCCAAATTAGGAGAATGATTAAACTGCTGTGATAGAGGTTAAGAGAGGCTGGCTACGTATAAGCCGTGTACAGGCACCGGTAGGTGCTCGTTTGGTCAGCTTGTTCTTTAGGAAATCACGGTGTCATATCAGGACGTGTGCAGTCCCTCCGTTATAATTCTCCTTATATTCACGATGATGAACTCATGAAGGAGGAGTGCTAACAATCCCAACTCTGACTCGTCAACAACATCAAAGGATCTTCCATCGATATCACTGGCTTTTGTGCAAGAGAAGATACCAATGGAAAGGCTTTATTTGGGCCATTGCTGACTCGAGGACTTGTTCCACCGGCATACATGGTTGTGAGCACTTCAGATGGTCTCATAGCAGCTGAGGGAAGTATGAATTATCATAGTGATCAAAGACTTGTCGTGGATGACAAAATCCGTGCTTTCCTTCCATATCTTGTGGGATACGTTAATCAGATGAGGGTTCCAGATGGGCAAATTTAGTTGTTCCTCATCGTAGGTCTTAAGAATCACAAAGCATCACATCAGTAAGACTTACACTACAATCTAAAATGCACTCTATCCGGATATCTACCTGGAGAAACAAATTCTCACGATCACTTTGGCGCTACTTGAAAAGGCTCTGAATCTATACGATACCTTCACCCTGGCCGATATCAATGATCATATGCCAAGACAATTCAAGCGACAGGCGATTTTGGCTTGGACGTTGTCATATTTTGTTGGCTACAAACCCGGTTGATTCCAAATGCTGTTACTTGCTGGAACTCTCTGTCAATAAACAGCCCATCTTCGTTGCTCCAGTACACAGACTAGCTGGCATTGGAATAACTCCCCCATGAGGCTGCTCTTCCAGAATAGATATGAACCATGTGCAGCGAATAGAGCAGAATCCTGGAAGGACGACCTCCAACAAGGATAGGAAACGTAGTTTGTTTGTGACCTCCTCCTCTTACGGAGGTACGAACGGTCGAAAGTGTCATGAACAAGTGTGACGTCTTTGGCCACGAAGAACGGATGTCATACTTTTGGCTGGAGATCTGCACAGTGATAAGATGTTTCAGTCCCAGTGAGTACCACCTCTCATGGACTAGAAGATATCCGAGAGGATAATGGAAATGGATTTTCAAACGGCTGTTCCTAGGCGATGTAAGTTTCAAGGATCGCAAGCAGGCCCCTTGGCGTCCCCAACCAGTAACTCAGCAATCAGCTTACATTGACCACCTCCGACACCTACAGCGGTGATATGGTGTAGATACTTACTTGGAAGGATGAATGTGTTATGCATCGATGAGGATGATAGTGCTGCACCGAAGCGAGAGTTCGCCACTCATTACGTCGAGTTTTACGAGACAAACGGAACCCAACTTGATCGGCTTGGCCATGTCTCGATAATGCGACCTTGCTGCCTATTTCAGAGGTCTCTGCTCTGCTTGGAAGAAGGCCCAGCAACAACGTGGAGGAATGACGGATTACAGTTAAGCTATTCCCGGGTTGACTTCTTTGGTGCGTTCACAGACTTTGGCGGAGACTGGAGTGCTTGCTGTCCAACCTTATCATCATGAGATTGTTTTAAACCCGTTACACCGTTTTCTGAACCTACTCAAAGTCGATGTCACATACTGTTTGTTCTACTGTCTGGCACAATGTCCACTCCAGGGGCCAGTAGACAATATAAAGAACAAATATAATGGTTCATCTGTAGCATGCTATCGGTAGCTGAACAAACAAGTCTAGACAGAAGCAGTCGAGATGCGCAGGGCGGGTTTGAACCACGGATCTTCCAGTCCGTGAGTTTCCGCCTTAACCATTGAGCCATCTCGAGCAGTATACGGTATATACAATACATATGTACAATATAAATGGCACAATGTCCACTCCAGGGGCCAGTAGACAATATAAAGAACAAATATAATGGTTCATCTGTAGCATGCTATCGGTGCCTAGCTGAACAAGTCTAGACAGAAGCAGTCGAGATGCGCAGGGCGGGTTTGAACCACGGATCTTCCAGTCCGTGAGTTTCCGCCTTAACCATTGAGCCATCTCGAGCAGTATACGGTATATACAATACATATGTACAATATAAATATACTTTAATAAATATATATTGTATACATATATAAATGGGGCGAGATGGCCCAAGTGGTTAGAGCGCGAATTAACTGACCGGTTCGAATCCGACCTCCGCCTCTCGACTTCCCCTGTCTGGGCTTGGGCAACCTGGCAGTATCCCAGCCCTTGTGCAACCTTCGGGTGGCATGGCAGCTAGGCACCGGAAGGGTTCTACAGCTGAACGCTTTCTTTCTCTTTTCGTTTATATAAATAACACACCCAATATATGTATAAATGAACAAGAACAAAACACTGGATCTTCGCAGACGGAAGAAATTGTAAACGATAACTTACCAGCATCTTTGGCGGGCGACCATAGTGTGGGGCCTCCAGAAGCTGTCCGCCGATGGGTCAGAGTAAAGCGGGAAAACAGGCCCTTGCTGGGTGTGGAAAGAGATGACCTGAATTGCAAAGAATTATTCCTTTCAGCCCCGGATCTACAGAACGAATAGGGAAAATTCCGTTTTGCCTTGCAACATACAGAAAAAAGGCGAAGGAGAAAAGCCGAAAAGATCCCAGCTAGGCCTGAAACAGAAATTATTATTAAATAGGATATATCGTATGATGTTCAGGCTAGAAGTACTACAGGCCCCGCTAACGACTGATAGTCTTCAAACATTAGCTGGGGTGGGGATGTGAATTCGAGTCTGTCTGGAGATTCATGAGACGCGCACTGTGGATGATTCTCATTAAGAATGAAACAACTCCACAGCGATTCTCTGTCTTCGGTATACATTAAATTCATCTACGGGTCGGAGCCTCGATTCAAAAGAAAACTAGCAATAGTTGCTTCTACCCGGCTGGGAATGCCAAAAGATCGTTCAGTTGTAACACCCTTCTGGTGCCTAACTGCCACGCCACCCGAAGTAGGCACGAGGGCTGGGATACTGCCAGGCTGCCCAAGCCTAGACAGGGGAAGTCGAGAGGCGGAGGTCGGATTCGAACCACGGACCTTCCGATCAGTAAATCCACGGCCTAACCACTTGAGCCATCTCACCCACGTTTTACGAGTGCAACTGTCACCAATATGTTCTGTCACTAATGGAACAAGGGTGGTCTATTTTTGCGTTCCTTTTCAACGTGTCTTCCGTTGATATCCAAAGGGTGCCAGCATCTACGGAGCTGAGATCTACCTAGTTATACAAATAGTGGATTTGGAGTTCACAGGTGGGTGACAGCAATGCTACACCAACTGGTGATCAAGGTATAAGATTCCGTGCGTTTTGCGCCCTAAAAACAGGTCCGGTACTTTTCTACATGGGGGGGCGAGATGGTTCGGAGTGGTTAGAGCGCGAATTTACTGACCGTAAGGTCTGTGATTCGAACCCGAAATCTGCCTCTCGACTTCCCCTGTCTAGGCTTGGGCAACCTGGCAGTATCCCAGCCCTCGTGCAACCTTCGGGTGGCATGGCAGTTAGGCACCAGAACGGTGCTACGGCCGAACGATTTTTTTTATCTGCTATCATCCGAGGACGTTAGAACGAGAAACGACAGGTAGATTCACGTACTTCGGAAGTTGTGCGACTGCCGGTGGAAGCATCGGAAAAAAGGCAGTACCACAAGTATCAGAGGTGAGGCAATCATGCGCTGTGTTAAAATACATTTAGCACCGGTGTGTTGGGAGGGCTGTCTTTGAGAAGCCCAGCCTAAACCGTAATCATTGGCGCAGTATCGTTGAAAGCACCGCTCAACTCATCGCAGTTTGAGCATGTGGAATTCGAACGCTGGAGGCAATGGTTGACGGCTGTCGGAGCCTGATCCAATCTCTCGTCTGGGTTAATATAAGGCATAATAAGTATGATTCGGAATTTCATTCAACTAGAATCGCTGGCGTTGAAGAACACTGAGGTTGACAACTAGACGATTTACTTGAGCTTTATCCGGACAACTCTGGGTAAGGGATGGAAAAATTTCCCCTTCAGAAACCACAAACATCTTTTACACAAGTATGAGCGATACCGATAAGAGTGACCTCAGATCAAAACCTATGGCGTCCTATCAGTTGCGCACAGGAAAGCTAAAACTGTACGACTGGTGTTTGGCAATCACACCGACTAAGAGGTGAGAGCAGAAGAGACCGAGCTCAGGGTTTATCGACCCACAAACTAAACAATAGTCATCCAACCAAAAAAACATCCAATCGTAACCAAAGATAAGCCCCGAAGAGCACCATGTGTATCAAAACATGCGTACCAGTAGTCAACGCTTGCAAGCAAGTTGCCTGCCAACAAGCATTCTCTCCAGTAGGAAAAATTTGCCAGAAACTTCCCGCATTTCGTAGAAACGGTTTCCACAATAACAGCTCTCCATGTTTAAAAGAAACCCCCATAAAAAAAACATTGAGAAACGGTTTCCACAATAACAGCTCTCCACGTTTAAAAGAAACCCTCATACAAAAAACCAGGATAATTACGGAGTGAACCTCCTATTGTGATATGAGAATTCCATGCCGACAAAGTCCCTCAGTAAACGATGGGGAACGCCATACCTATGCAGCATAAACTCCGATCGAGAAGGCAATTTCTTTTAAATAAGTAGCCTCCCCCAAACCGAGCAGGTCATCAAGAAGCCGATTTACTTCCTAACAGGAAACTCCACGATGAAAATTCGGCTTGAAATTAACCCCCAATTTCAGCGGATCACAATTTTAAACAATTTGCCATGCGCACCCCTGTGACAATCTGACTGGACCAAATTTAACTCGGTTGATAAATTTGCCTTTGATAAAGACACAACACTAGAGAGACTTTGCAGATGAGATATTGATAAGGCTGAAGGATAGGATGGAACGATGCAGGTCAATTATCGCGATTCTAATAAATATCAATGCTTGCGCCGTTTTATGGGGACATGTCTTTATGAGGACTTATGGTATTCAGCCATTCTTGTTCACGTTGTGCTAGCTGACGTGGCGTAGTTATCGGACAGGGTTCTTCATGTTGTGCTGGCATGCCACGGGCATGCAAACGCACAGAATCGACCCAGAATGAACTGAAAAGAAATCCATCCGACCTTGAGGAAAGTTGTTTAGCAACCCCGGATAGAAGTGACAACCAAGTGCTCATTGTGTGCTATGGGGCTCTGACAAAACGTCCCGTCGAGAAGATATTCCGGAAAATGTTTCCTAGACAACAATTACAAAATCATCAATAGTTTCATGGCAATCCCTCACTGTCTGAACCTGGGCACTGTGTTGACGTTGACCATACTCCCATACCGTCCGGTTATGTTGAAAACAGATTTGAACAACCCAAACCACTCTAACGATTAACACTGTAAAATTCGCCATTTCAGAAAGTGTTAGGCGGAAATCCACACGGATCCCTCTTCACCACTCGTAGTCAGGTGCTGCTACGGCCGAGAAGTCCATCCCAAGCAAGATTGGCCGAAAAATCGGGACGCTTGCCGGTCCGGCATCAAGCCGAGATCTGACTGATCGAAAGTCTGGACCCGACAGCCAATCATGACCCAGTATTGGCCCAATGCCGGTTGTCAGTGGCGCATCCAGAACGCGTCAGAATTTCCAGAAAGTTATTGCCGCTTACGCTATAGATATAAAGCGCTGTACAGGTGTTCCTGACTTCGTTTTGGGCATTAATATACCTTGTGCACGTTTGGTGGTTGTTTTGACGTGAACGCTAGTTTGGGAGGCTCAGACCGAGAACTAAGCTGAGAAAAGTATCGTTACTACGGCGGTGGAAAGTGCAATCATGGACAGTCGCTATGTTCCTATCCCTAAGGTATCCCAGGCTTCATCTGGCCAGCCATTCTATTCGATAATGACGAACGGACTGTGAAGCAGCTGACCATATTGAAGAAGTCAAGCGGTTTCGCTGTGCGATAGCATTGTCATCACACGGAGCAACGCATTGAGCTTACCTTGGACTGCTTTCCACTGATTCCATATTTGCCCTGAGTTGATATCTGTCCGGACTGAGAGGAGCAGGATTATCACTCTCACTCTTTGCCTTGTATTTCGATCTTGCGTTTAAAAACGGTGTAGACGGAGTACTGGAAGATATTCGACCTGCGGGGAACGATGAGTAGGCAGTCTTGAAGCTGCCACCTGGTGGGGTGTCCGACTTGGCAGTCGCATAGGACAACGTGTCCAGATTGTGAGAACCCGGTTGCAACAACTCATCGTTAAACTGCATTGATGGACACCTCGAAGAAGAAGAGGAAGAGGATTGAGAATAGATAGGTGTCTGAGCTTCAGGAATGGTATTCGAAGCGGCGGACGGAGACAACAAAAGTTGTGGATTGGTCGAGTCATGTGCACTGTCCAGTGGTTCCGAAGCGTTGGGCAGTGCAGCAGCCAACGGAACACGACCGCGGAGGTAGCGTGTAGGCACATTAGTGGGCTCTTGTTGTGCAACGACACGATGTCGGCGGCCTCCACCAGGAAAACCCGAGAAATCAGTGGCATGCATGGGACGTTTTCGTAGCCTCAGTGAAATCCGCTTCGGATATAGACGCATCAGGTCTGCTACCCTGCGATGCTGCCAGCCAATCTAAAAGGCATGTTGAAAAAGGAAGGAGATCTACAAAGTTGTACTCCTGGACTAACACCCCGTGTTATCTATGTGATTCCCTAGTTATACTGCGTACCACACCTTACTTTGGACTTTTCATTGGAATATCGCCCACAGGGACCACTTTAAGCCGCATGATACCATATTATATTGCTTCATTATGGATAACCACTAAACGACAATGCTGGAATGTTCCAAATAAGGCCGGATGTAAGTCGCGCGTGTGGTCGATTCCCGTGCTGGTATTTTAAGCCTTCCACTAGGACAGATCAAGGACCGTTCGTTTCAGTAGTCAATCGGAATGCGGAAAATGCGGAACTACCAAGAATCAGACCAACTGAATTGAAGTAAATAGATATGATGGAACCCAATGTGGTGTTGCGAGAGCCTCCTCTTCATCCAGGTTTTCTCAGCGACCTTGAGTGTATCACGAAATTATAATGGGGAAACTTCCCGGGTGATCAACGAATGACGGCTGTCCGCATGAGCCGGAGTGCTTTTTGCAAACCAACTAGAATGTGCCGCACATCTCCGTACTAGCCCTCTACTTTTGCCAATTGTCAACGACTGGCGTCCAAACCTGAATCGATCATGCGGATTATTCGCCGAAGGTTTCAAGTTGTGAATCATTACGTTGCCTCCAAGAACATTGTATTTTTCCGTCAGTTATTCGAACGGCATAGACACCAGGAAAAAGTTCACTGCCAATCAATGGGAATAAACTAATTCCTACGTTCTAGGATCTCAGTCAATAGGCACCACCTTATACAACTATCTTGGAAGCATGACCTAAAGGAACTACAGTACTCAGTCTATTGAAAACTGTTGTTAGTAGCATCGACAAGCTTGTCGGTTCTTTTCAAGGATCAGAAGTAACGGTGTTTAGAACACCTGTGTGCGCCTACAAACGATCGAGCAGCCTTGGGTTGAACGAGCAGAAGGACGGATCACAAACCCAGACAAATGAGGCACGACGCTCTTATAATCGGAACGAATGAGTATACTAAACCTTAACTTAGTGACGAACCGAGGATTGTCAACCCTGTATTTTTTACCACCTCTGCCGTAGCCTTCTGATGATTAATCACGGGAGGCACCAACTGAAAAGTGAGGAATCCAACTGGCAACTCTACTTCTATCCAACATGGAACTCGTTAGCCTCAAAGGGTTCATGCTGTAGCAAGCACTGGAATTATTCAGACGATGACTGGATCTCGACCAACGGAGAAAATTTGTGTTGTAAAGGTCTAACTCCACTTTGCAACTCTAATGCGAACCGGTGTCAATCCGTTACATTCTGTGAGCCGAGAAAAGCATGCCTTTAATAACCCATAAAAAATCCACATGACCAAGAAAACTGAAACAAAATCCCAAAAGACACCAAAAACTAGTGTGCCCAACGAAACGAATGAAAGCCGATTGAAGGCCAACACTATCATACCTCTCCACAGCACACACTAACTCAGTCTGTCTTTAAATGTACCAGACAGATGATTACAGGACTTGTTCCATTACCTCCAGCCCTCATGGTGAACGACGTTTCCCTTGAAAAAACAATGCTATGAATTACTCAGATACAACATTAGAGTCTGTTGTCTTTTTCATATTTAGGTAGCCTTCATCAAGACGGATGACTGGCCTTCTACATACTCAGAGAGAGACCACAAAGTCTGACTAGAAGGCTTATAACTCCATGTATCCTCAAAAATTAGGTGTGTGGTTTCATCATTCTATTCCCCGGACTCCCAGGCGAACTATCACCTGATCGCAGGGTCACTGAACGAAACAAGTTAAATAGGACAAACGAAAATGACCGAATACTACACGGCGCTACTCGGTACCATATCTCACCGACTCGTGTAAGATAACAGCAGCTGGCAGATACACGACTGCAATGAACAGATGGTTAGCTCCTGGTGCCAATAAAATGACCATAACACCAGGAAAAAGGTACACAGAAAGGAAAACAAGCACACTTACCACAACTTGGTCGTTCACTTCAACCACCTCGTCACCTCTAGTGACTTTTCCTGAACAAAATGCGGGAGACTAGAAAAGTGGAAAAATGCTATCAGCCTTCGAATTTATGAGCGAAAAAACTTCATTTTGATGGCTGTTGTAGTGGGTGACAGAGACAGGCGAATAACCGCAGCGTAACGTGGTTCACAAGCTAGTGGTACACATGGAAGTGAAACTTCCACTTAGTGGTATTCGAAACTGTATGCCTACTACTAGGAGAAAGAGATTGTCTTAGTCAATCCAGCTGCGTATAGTAAGTGTGACAACTAAAGACGTTGGTTCGAATCTCGTGAATCTTCCTCGTGAGCCGGTTGAGCCTCCCGTGGAAACCCAGTTGACGGTATTGGTTTGGTTTAACTTGGAATATGCTAACGAGATTGTCCTAAACTTCGAAAAACAGTAAGGCGCTGAGTGGAGCCATTCCACTTTTCACTAGAGCAATCTCTCAGAATTCAGTCTTGCGACTCAAAGAGAGCCATTTGAAGTTCAGGAGGACCACGTATCGCTAGGACTATATCAAGTCTGATGGAGCATGACGCACTAAACCTAACGGTCAAAATTCCGTTCGCCGACTTGCGCTAATTGGATTCCGTTAAGAGCTATTGTTGCTTCATAATTGTTAATGTTCGGTTGCGAGATGCGGTCCTGGCGAGTGGCTGATTAGAAAAGTCTTCAAGGGTTTGACCATCGGTGTTTCGGAAATACAACCGGAGAAGGCTGAAATAAAGGACTTCAAGAATGAGTGACCAGGGAGTGAGTGATCGGTAAAGCGTTATGCACTTTGATTGAAGAGGCGAAAGACTATATAAGTGCTAGAAGTATTCAACCGCGGAGTATATAGGAATTCTCCCATGATTTGTTGAGAAACGATCGCATGCATTCGACCTTTGTCAAGATTCTACCGTCAAGTGTGATATATTGGCATTAGGCCCCTCTTCTTTTCCTTTTTTCACCACAGAGATTTATGTTAACTAACTTATATGACTGTGTGACGGAGAAGCGCTGGTGCCCTATGCTGGTATTCTGCCAGTGATAATCAAGAGCAGCGGAATGATTACAGTCCATGTATGTCCTCCGGCAAGCTGAAGATAGCAAAGTAAACGCGGTTGCAGTGCCTGCTCAAAAAAGGTTTTGGGTCGAACCATCCAATGGCGTTCCTTCTGTGGCGTCGTATAGCAGCTAGGTGTTAAAGGGATGTGACAACCGAAAGACCAATACGATTGACTAAACATCCTTCTCACTGCGCGTCAACGGGTGTTGTTCGTCTTCCCAAACTGCGCTCAGGTTCCTCCACTCCATAACTGACCGCAATCAAGTAGCTGTCATCCACTGCCTAAAGTGCCAACGTTGGTTATGTATATCCGCTCAGCTGTAGCCCTCTTTCGGTGCTCAGCTGCCATGCCACACGAAGGAGGCACAAGGGCTGGGATAACGTCAGGTTGCCCAAACCTGGACAGGAGAAGTCGAATGGCAGAGGTGGGATTCGACCCACGGACCTTCCGGTCAGTAAATTCGCGCTCTAACCACTTGGGCCATCTCGCATGCTAACCACTGAGCCACCTCGCCCCCTATATATATATATATATATATATGCTGAGCTGACATGCAAAGAATATTAGATGGATCAACCGTTGGTAACGAACCTCTTGTTGAACAAAAGCAATCCAATGCACGTTCGTCTGTGTCGACTCGAGATTGAAACCCTGGAGATGAAAAAGAAGAGGGTTGAGAGACTTCGCACATCGCAGTACAGAGGAGAACCAGCACCAGCCGTACTTACAAACTCCGCAGCATCTGCCTTTCGCAGTTGCACTAGTTCCATTCCACACGGTGTAAGCATAATGGAATCGTTGCATCCTTGTATTACCGCGTCCACACGGTCTCCAACAGATTCTACCTGAATAAAAACGCAAATCGAAGCGATAAGGATTCCAGAGATCAATGGTTACTTACATGGGTCTGAACCTCTTTGAAGTGTGTTGGCAGTTGATTGGCAATCGCTAATTGTGCGGCATTGTTCACCAACAGGGCACGCTCGATCAGGAATTTACGGAGGGAAATCATATCGGGTAATGTGTGAAATGGAGGCCTGCGGGAAGGGGATTGAATAAGAATGGCTTAAAATGACTCACCTGTCCAACCAGAACGCAGCATTCCAAACAGCAGTCATTAAGGTCAAAACGCAGTTTAGAATGTAAGTGACTGCATCCTGCAGATCGTCCAAGATACCGGGATAGACGGCATCTGCGTCTGGATCACGAAAATCCTGGCGCTCGACAATAGAAGTGTGCGCGTTAACTGCAGCAACAATGCTGACACATGCACGACAGACACGGAAAAGTACCATTTGTAATGTCTCATTATCGAAAGCGCAATATTGTGCCTGCAATTGCCTGATGCGGTCCAGTATGATCATCTGATGTCCAACCTTTGTGATACCCAGTCGAATCAGCTCACCAGGGGTAACACAATTAAGCCATTTTCCATTCACGCCCTTGGCCTTGAAGTTATTCACGTAGTCCTCCACAAACCCATCGAGACCTATGGGTAGAAGGGTCAGTTTCGCTGTGAATGACATTGATTACCTCTGAGCCATGAGATGACCTGATCAGTGGACCAGTTAATGTAGGGCACCGGTTTGTTATCCGACACGTCCATTACGTTTCGTTAGCGTTGTCGACTATACTGACAATCAAGTAGGATCTGAAATCATAAGATTGAGAAAATTTAGCAAGGACACAATGGAAACCCACACAGAACAACCCCAACACTCAACCTTCACTGCCTTTGAGATTCAAACATCCCAAGGCTATTTTCGTCAGTGCAGTTTTTCCCTTAATTCCGCTGCAACGAGACTGGACCATGTAGTGGCTTGTGCACCACTACGATCCACTTATATGTACTGGGGATGGAGTCGTTTTGACACCCTCACACTTTCACGACAAGTTGGTCAGTGGATAGAGGGCTGATGAACATGGTCTCTTTGTTCTCTAGGTCGGAAGCTCGAACAGGCACGGCAAGTAGATCCTCGGAACTTGCATTACTGTGGTATTCATAGTATGCCGGTACCCACCCGTGCCTTACGGTCAGGCTTTTGAACCAAAGGGTTTGGTCGAGGATCCTAAGTGTCCACTTGTCATGACAGTATCCCAACCCGCGTACAACTATGTCATAACCGAAAATACTATCATAGCACGTTGGCCGTCGCGTGGTGTCACCAGTCGGGTCACCTTACTTGCGTGTAGCCGAAAACATGCTACTGCTGACGCCTCCCATCTTACCCGTTCAAGCATTCCCCCTGATAAACCAACGAACGGGAAGCTGAATACTCTCTCTAGAGTTCCCAGCACCAAGACCAACCGCTTTGTTGGCCATCCATTTGTAAACTACGGCTTCTGTACGTCCGACCCTAAATACTTCGAAGTCCGCTTTGAAACTCTGAAAGCTGGTCTACCAAGCTGCCTATATTGCTTGCACTCTGAAGCAAGTATGTACGCTGGATTTCCTCTGCACCGATGTATGCTGTCTGTCAGGTACGAGAATACAGGAAGCACACTGTAACTGAACCAACTGCACCTCGCTCTTCCACGGGTTTTGTCTGCGCATCTCTGGGATTGATCTAGAAGTAAATCTTCCTGATAGAGAATGATGTCACACATTTAGCATTCAAATCCAGGGAACAAAAGTATCATCACTCTGACTTACAAACGGCATAGATGGTCAAAATCAGCTAAATATTGGTTGACCGCTGACAATTGCGCGCATTGAAGTGACGGTATTGATTGTAGAGGAGTGCCTATTGATATGGTTAGTGTGTCCTGAGACCAAAATTCAACCAACATATTACCTGTCTCAGACCTCTGTTCATCAGGGAGGGATGGAAGAAGGACAAATGTAACTGTGAAAATCGAGTAATTGTCGTACAGTGATTATAGCTGCCACCGTTTCCTTCGCCGATGATTTGGGGAAGTGGAATAGATAGCTATGCATGGATACGATTATATATATATATATATATATATATATATATATA
>NW_008751839.1:375392-433450 GCF_000715545.1 Opisthorchis viverrini
ATATATATATATATATATATATATCATATAAGATCATAAGCATTAGAAGTTTTCTAACGTCAGCCCGCAGCAGTCAGCTTTCAGACCCATATAACAGTAATGCGCGCACTGCAGAACCTTAAACTCGACTCCTGAAAGATAAACTCCCTCCACGCTTATGCCACAGACGATGCAAGCTCAGATGAGCTGTTTTGGCCCTCCCAATCAGGATAAAAATATCACCTTTGGCTGGACCGCTGGGGCTATTACAGTTGCCTTAATCACCCCATCCGCAAGCATGCGGTTGGAGTTCAGGCCCACTCAGGCTGGTAGCAACACCCTCAAGAGGGTGTTAAACAGTAAGGCAGAATTACCTAGGTTATTTTTTGTCTGTATTACAATGGCGTTGGGTCCAAGACGACTATGTCGTCTGTGTACTCGATGTCTTTCAATGAGTGCCCTAGGAGAATTTCGAAACAATGACGAGACTCCGGAAAAAATGTGAGAAGGACGAGCTTCCCTTGATGTAATTCGCCCAGGCGACAGCTCCTCGAACAAATTTAGACGCCCGAGTGAGTTGGCAAACAGTGACTTAAGGACAGCCAAGAATTTACGAGGGATACCTTTGCTCCACAAACACTGCTATAGTGTCTGACAGTCTAAAGAGTCACAGGCAGCTTTCAAGACAAAGTTGGTTGGTTGCGTTCCACTGTTCCAGAATTGGACGGAAGGTCGCAATGGACTCCATTCCTTTTACAAGGCGGAACACATCTTTGTAACACCCACCTGCCTCTCCTTTTCAGGTAACCTTGGAAGGAAAGACCAGAAAGCATCTTCGACGACAAAGCTACCAGGTTCGTGCCTCGATGGTTTCCACATGGTTTTCACAAACTTCATATGAGTGAAGATGGCTGTCATTGAACCCACCACCGTCATCATCGACTCAGAGTTCAACACTGATGCTTTGTTTAGCAGCCACATTTTGCGCCATCCCCAACCAGGCGCACTGGGGATCACGCGCTCCAATCGTGGGAGCCTCAGGGATACACCATTTTGGCGCCATAAATGTCTCAAACCAGCAAACACGACCCAAGCCTTGCAGATTCGTGCATCGACTTAATCTGTCACACTACAATCAGCGCTAACACGACTTCCAAGATACGTAAAACGCTCCACAACTAACAAAACCTCTCCCTGGGTTTTAAATGGCGTGTTCAGTGACGCATGTCGGGGAACATGACTTTACACTTTGTGGATGCAAACTGCGCAACACCAAAGGAGAGGATAAATTCGGCCAGTTCATCCAAAAACAAATTTTCTTCGAAGGCAAGAATGATGTCGTCTGCATACACTAGATCGATAAGGTTACGTCAGCGGCGAATTGAATACCATGGTTTTAAGGACCTTCCAGCCTCCCTCTCATTATCTCAATGATCACGAAATTAAATATGAATGGATAGAGTGGGCAAACCTAACGGACACCGCTTTGTGTACGGAAGTTTCCGGAGAGATCTCCCTATACTCTCACAGGTCTAGAAGTCTGAGTACAAAGAGTACAGAGAGTACACACTTCAAGATATTTCTTGATGGGCAATTGTGTTAAGAACGTACCGGCGAAACGAGTCGAGTGTCTTGGAAATCCAGGAATACTGAAATTTGGGGTCGTTTGTACGTATGACGTTCTCGCATCTAGTGGGATGTAAAGATTTGGTCAACGCCATGCGAGGCCAGAATCCCGCTTGCTGCTCTCAAGTCAGTGTTTCACGGGCCACAAGGAGTCAAGGAAGTACAAGTGACGCCAACAGTCGTTACGAGCGGGTCAAGCTGTGCCACACCCGTTACGAGCCCCTTTTTGAAAAAGAGCATTACCACCGATTTTACCCAATTGTCTCGGAAGTCTCTTTTTATCAAATTCAGGCAAACAAATCAGACAATCGTTGACTGAGGATTTCACCCTCACTTTTGAACAGTGCGGGTGGGAGGTCATATGGTCCAACAGTCCGGTGGCACAGTCATAAACCTCCGAGGCTGTAGGGGGTCCCATGTTCACCGTCTAGAGTTCTACGTCAGCGTAGACCCGAGAGGAGTGGCAAACGCTGGTCACGGTAATTGTCGTTCGATGTATTCGGCCTACCGTTCGACGCCTTATTCTTTGCTAAAGATGATCGCTTCATTCTGGTCTTTGACGGTTCATTTCACAAGTGGTTTCCTGGGGGCGGTCGCATGGATCAGCTGAAATTATCTTTGGGCGTTTCCAGATTACTGGATCCCTTTCATTTACATAACTCTCGGAGTCCACCATACTTCACGACTGAAGCGTGCGCTCGCTTTCACATGACTTGTGATATTTTGTCGCCCCAATTTATCTTCGGGAACTGCTGGGATATTTCTCCGAGGCTCGAGCAGTGCCATTGATCAATCTCGTAGCATTGCAGTGATAACTGACACCCGACGGCGAAGCAGTCAGAAGAGCCCAGAAGACTGTTATGATGAATAAATTTTATCTCAGGACCTGCAGGCTTTCAGTTTGCCAAGCTAGTTGTCTGCCACTCGTGTGGGTCTGAAAAGTGAAGACCAAAAACAAAATTGGACGAGTGTATTGACAGAATCCATACGGGTGTTCCGAAAGGATGGAGTACCTGATGGTGACGTGACCAATTTGTACCAGTGGCTGACATTTTCGGTTATTTAAGTGAGCACTGCATAAAATCAGTTTTCGGTCAGAACACAACCGAAGCATTTGTTCGCCGTTGTCCATACCTACAGAGTTAAACCCAAGTCGACCATCTAATCGAGTAACAGATTTCCGTCTTCCTACCAGTACAGCGATTTCAGTTATGTGCTGATCATCATTCGTTTCTGGCCAGTACAGACTTTAAACAAAAGTGATCACACAATGTAACCAATTGCGAACCAGCCATGGACTCAGTTTGATTATGCAACCGATGCAGCCCCCGGTGGAGAGCTTCGATATTAGATTCGTTCATTCTGGGGTAAACCTCTGGACTTGGATTGCGGTAAGGTGAGGTCGCTTTCCTCTGGAAAAAGCTTGCTGATGCAAAAACATTCAGTTCATCACCAGATGTTCTTGCCAGTCCATGTCTACTTTTTACAGACGACTGGAAATCCCGGAGTTCCAATGCCAGTGCCCTCCAAATGGATGTAGACGCTACAAAGCAGTGGTCGTTGGAATGCAACCTTCCTCTGAATGACGAAAAGTGAGTCCATATGTCATTTGGAGGAGACTCAGCGAATGCCTTTGTCATGTATGGTGAGAAAGGACCAGAAAACATCATGAGGATAGATGCCAAAAAAGATTTTGGTATTTGGGTCTCCTCAAACTTGTCCTTCTCACCACACCATGAGAAATCGGCCCGAAACTCATTCGCGGGTTTACGGATGATTCGGTGGACCTCCTACTGGGTTACTCGCATGGACTTCCGAAAACTCTATGGGGCCTACATCGGACCTTGGATATGCCAAGTTGTCTACCCAGGACGCACAAAGGACGTCGCTCTCATTGAGCGTGTCCAGCGAGCCTCTACGAAAATAACTGCCAGCCTCAAATCCTTGGACAACGGAACGCCTCTCGCGGTGCTTGTCCTCTTTCTCCTGGAGTACCGTCGCCTCCGAGGGGACATAATTCTTACATATGCCCTGTTTGAACAAAGCTTGGTCAACAGGTTTTTCATCGTTGACCCAGCAAACACACGATGAGGACATAGTAAGATTTTCAAGCTCAGAGCGCACACATTCATTAGGCAAAATTTCGGGTAGTAGCTGCGTGGAATAACCTTCCTCCGACGGTCGTCCACTCTCCTTCTAGAACCCAGTTCAAATAACTATTGGACACTTATTTATGCGAATCCTCGAGCTCGCAAGCGTTCTGCCCCGCGCTGAGTACATAAAGAGCAGTGCTACACCCTTTTTCACTTTTGCCCTTCAGGTGAACGACAGCCGCTGAAAGGAAAGAAAAGCTACCCGAAAGCTTGGGCAAAGGCCTCGATCCTGTGTGTCAATCCGGGAATCAACTGCAGAGCATCTCTGTAGCTTGAATTGACAAAAGGGCTTTCAGAACGATGGTTGCAATAAAGCCACAACGACGAGACCGAACCTTGCCGTCAATAACGTCAATAAATTTACGTCAATAACGCACTGAGCTATACTTGTGAGTGTGAATTATACAGAGCCTTTCGTACTAGGTTGGTTAATTGGTAGAGGTCCGACAAAAACGAGATTGCAACCTCGTGATCCTCCAAGTTGGTGGTTGGAACATGTGTGACAACTTAATCCCTGAAAATGTGGGCCACCATTACAGTCCTACACAAACCACTGCTAGGCTTGTGAGCTAAATACTTTATTTGAGAACCGATTACACGGAATTCCCCATCGATAGCGTCTTACTGGTCGCAGATAGGCACTGCAACGGTCAAGAAGCCCACCCCACACGCGATTGGCCGAAATTCGGATGCGTGCCGGTCCAGCATCAACGCGAGCTCTGATCAGCCGAAAGTCTGGACTCAACAGCCAATCGTGATCCGAGGTCTCCCGAACAACGGTTGCCAAAGGCACGTCCAAAAGGCGTCGGAATTTCCCGAATGATGTTGCCACATACGTTTTATATACGAGGCTCGGCATATGTGTTTTTGACCTGTTTATAGTCGTCAGTGCAGGTTGTGCATCTCTGGTGGTTGTTTTGACGTCAACGCTAACTCAGGAAGTCCAAACTGACAAGCTGGAATAATACCGTTATTACAAGTGGCTAAATGAAGCTCATGATGTCAGTCGAATGTGATCAGATCCGAGAATTGCTGCTGCAGCAGCAGAACCATTCCGAAGAAGCATGGTTGGAGCTCGTTGAACACCAGCAGCCATTACTTGTGGTTCTTTTGTTTCTTTAGGAGATTCAACAGGAGCCCCAATGATATTCTTGATTCCTGGTTCAATTGGTATGCTGTCGTGTCCAAAACTGATTTTTCCAAGCACAAATAGGGATGGAAATTCAGAGAGTTTCTGCGATAGCCTGGCAAACCGTAGCACGAAAGGTACACAAGCTTCATTTTCTACAAGCTACCCCGCGAGCTCAGCACTGATGAAACGGTCAGAATCCTGTCCCAGGTATTCGGAGGACAAACGCCACTGTTCAGTGTCCTCTACCAGTGCTTCAAGTTGGTGAAGACTGGTGATCACTAATTCTTCACGTTTCCGGAGCTGTCAGTCTCAATTCACTGGTAGAGGGTGCCTAATTTTGAATCCAGTCCCCAGTCGCCCCAGCATGCAGACATTAGCAACCGGCTACTCCACAGAACCGGACAGGATGCTGAAATGACGTTGCAGAGACTTACCACCGATTATCAGCATCTCAGCAACCGGAACCGTGGCACAGTCAGGCCGGTCAACTGCTACCCCAAGCGACTGTGTCCATGCGACGAATTCCAGCGTCCCAAATAAATCCAATAACAAGTTTGGTCAAGAAGGTGAACACCTTCCATCAGTTGTTGGCATTGTAGTGGGTGGCATTTCGTTTGTTACTGCCTATTTCGGCGTCATGAATGTTCCAGGTACTGCCGTCATGGCAAAAAGATGATTTATGTGGATATCAGAGGCAGTGGACACCAGTAGACCACCATGCAGCTCACAAATCGCTGTATACATTGGTGACGGCAACATTCAGGTTTGATTTTGCTTGCCAATGGAAGTTAGCGGCGGCTCATATCGACAACATCCCAGTTCCTCTGTAGCTTCATGCGGGCTTCAACATCACGCTGAACGAACACGGAAAAAACTGGAAAGTCGGTGTAAAACTGATTGGATATTTGGCCAGTAATACCTCTGGCAGTGATGTGAAAAGCAATGGTGTGTGACTGTTCCATAATCTTCAGTGGATCGACGGTACGAGCTGCGTCCTACGTGACGTCATGCCGCAAGCCGTCTTGAATCAATAAGCTGAATCTGTTGGATAAACTCGATAGTTTCACTTGCAGCCCCACGAACGCAGCACCCAGGTATACCCCCGAAAAACTCCTATTCCGAAGAGTTCGCTTGAGGATTTCATACAACAGTACGCATCTGTCTCCAATGACGAGCTGGTATGGGGCACAAAATCGAGAGCCAGACTATGCCTCCAACAATGCCAAACCAATTTTAATCCAGTACGTCCAGTACCATATACAGTTTTACTCATCATAGACTAGCGCCTGAATCGACTACAGAGGCTTGGTGTTCCCCAATCAACCACCTTTACGACAGGGGTGGTTTTGATCGCATTTGTGAAAAAGGTAAACAAGAACATCATGATTGTGTGGGCTTCTTTACTGGCTTCGCTGCCCCACTGGACATGCTTCAGTAGCTCTAAATCTTCCTGAAGACAAAGTGGCTCAGTAGTTATTGCGCCAGTTTACCTACCGGAAGGCCCCTGGTTTGAACCTGACTAATGGGTCAGCACTTCTGCTGTTTCAGCCTACGCAACCTTGCAACATCCAGCCATTCTTGCTTTCCTTGGGTGGCAAAGTAGGAACGCACAGAAAAGATGTTGCCGCAGAACGATTATCATATCATCTACCTCTTCCTGAAAATTTGTTCGCGAAAATGAATGGGAGGAAGTGGTCAGCCAAGGTAGCTTTCGTCGATCCACATCGACACATTTAATTCGAGGAAGAATCCAGAGACATTTCGACCATCGGAAAGCATCGCGGCCTGCTCTTGAGTACACGAATGCCATTCGGTGTGAGGACAACAGCGCATGGATATAATGCTGAAGGATACCCCCGGGTGGCTTCAAATTTATAATAATGATGTTCATTCCCAGCTTGTAGGTGGCATACCGTTAGGTATGATCGTACGTTTACTGTCAGAAAAAAGCATGACTGGGGGATTTGCGGGCAATGGAGAGTGCGCGAAAAAGAGGATGTTGTCAAAAACTGTGGGCAATATCCGATGAAAAAATAATGGTTTCATTTCCCGACTTGGAAGGTGCATGCTATTTGAAGCGTGATCGGGTCGTTTTAACCTAAGCGCGGTAGGCAAAAATACAACGGGGAGGAAGGTACAACAAACGAGGCACGTTTATTTCACGAAAGGTCGTCGCAGTTGCACGAACCGAGAAAAACCAGGACAATTGGCATGAGATGTCCGACTAGTTCTATGGTGAGGTCAGCTGACATGAACTAAAAGTGAGAACCACTACTGGCCATGTGTGACCTTGTTGAGTGAATACCGAGAAAAACCAGGACAATTGGCATGAGATGTCCGACTAGTTCTATGGTGAGGTCAGCTGACATGAACTAAAATTGAGAACCACTACTGGCCATGTGTGACCTTGGGCGGTTGAGTGAATGGCCAGAGTCAGAACAAGCAAAGATGGATATTGAGATGAAATAATTCGAAGTAGAAATAAATAGCAAATTTTGTCTCGAATAGATGGTTTAACCTGAGAATATGTAGACGCACTGGTGCCACTGTTGGTTGGAAGTCAGTGCAAAGGACAGGTTCGACGGGGAGATAGCGCTAGCGCATATGGCCAAATGAACACCGTATATGGAATTGAACTTTCAGAACAGGCGAACCGAAATTGCAGCAAAAAACCAGTTTGGTCATAGCCGAACAAAAGTTTCATCGGGTCAGATTAAACTCACCCTAGAGATGGTTAGAGGCTTGCGAAAAAGTTTCTCCTAGATGCAATTACATGCTCAGGTCCTTCTCGATTCCGTCAGTCACTGCATTTGATTTCCGCCTGCCGTGCAGCGCATCCGAGGTGCACTGAGCCAGTTGATCACCAAGGGCTACAAGTGGACGTGGTCGGAAGAATGCCAACGCACTCCTGAGTCTTCAAATCCATTCCGAGTTCCGATTTGTAACTGATCCGCCGCGTTCGTTGGCTTATTCGCTGAGCTTGGCAAGTTGGTTGCAAACGTTTCATCACCAATCGAGGTGACATCATCAGTGGGTAGTTGTGCGTAGCGGTGTGTTGGTGGTTGTGCCACGATCTATCACTGAAAGCAGTTATGGTGTCAAATTCTTCGAACCGTTGAATTGGCATAGCGATTTCATATGTATTTTGTGGAGCAGCCATAGAAGAAACGCATATGCGGCCCAATCTCTGACATCAGCAGAGCAGAAAAATAGTCAGATGGGGAAGGATGCTTTGATGTTCGCCGTCAGAAAGCATCATATAATGCTCTACGGTCGAACGTTTATCTTAACAACTGATCGCAAGCCATACCCACAGTGTTTGACTCGAAGAAGCGGCTTCCTGTGGATACCTGGTTTGGTCGCCCCGTGTGGCTGTTATCCACTCCAACTGGACAGTGTTGCGCATTCTCAGGGATCCCCAACCAAACTAAACAACTTGTGATCTTACATAGGTTTCGTTCAACCTCTGCGGATTTCTTTAGCCATACTGAAAATATCTCGCCGATCAAAGAATGGCCCATCCCAGCCCAATGACCTTAAATATGACGTCTGTAACAACACCGCCCCAAAGCCGAAGTATGTCGAGCCAGTGTTGGCACGGCGCTTCAGTCTCCGGTTTGGTGGCACATCCGCGACTATTCCCTCCAGCTATCGACTGCCCCGTTTTGCCCACTGGTTTCATTAACTGCAAATACGAACAAGCTTTTCACCCGGCCTCAGCAACCTCCAGGCGGTGTTGGTATCAATCTAGTGAAACGTTCTTTCAGAATTTACCACTTCGGTGAACTTTCAGGCTATACTATACACAAAGTTAATAATTTTCTGTATATTTCGATTTCCAGCTTGTGTAATGCCACCTACGCGCCTTTCCAATGATCCTTTATGCCCGACTTTACAAAGACAGTGGCGCCAATGAGTCTCCACAGTTTCGAGGTTCAACATGATTCTTAGGTTTCTGCTAGGATTTATCCGCACAGCCGATCTCTCGACCTCATCATCATCACGTACGCTTTAAGTGATCCTGGTAAAAAGTTCAAAAGTCCAAAGCCACGGGCCCTCAGCCGTTAATTAAGTTTTAGTTCACATTAACCGGCTGGGGTGCCTCAAATCTGCTGCTCCCAAGGAAGAGTAACGTGACCGGAACCTTCCATTGGATCTGGGCATGTCGCTATCTTTGACTTTGTTTCCCCATCAAGTCAGTCATTTTTCGTGCATTCGCATTCCTTATTGTGCATTTGGGTATACTCCTTCTCCTAAGGGAACTTTGGCACCCGACTCCGCTCTAGCGGCAACGCTAGTGGGTCTCTCCAGTGAGCCTCCAATTTCACTGCATCACTGTTATCCTGAGTTTCCGACTACCACTTATCCGTACTGCATATTCCCCTACTTGACTATTCTCACTCTCGCTTTTTCGTGACCTTGGCCATAAGCCCAACAGCTCAAGGCCACAAAGCCGCAACCACGGTTTTAGGCTTTAATTCAAATTGGCCGCTAAGCTCGTGACAGTTCTGCTGCTCCTCCAGATCCGTTATTCTGGTTCCATATTTCCCACGGTTTGAATTATTTTATAATCGCGCGCCAGGTGGAAGGCCTCTTGCTGCGCCCTTACTCGTATTTTTTGTCCTAATGATTGTATCTTGTCTCATCTGATATGTACCTCCCGAGAAAGGAAGTGTCCTTGTATTTTGTTTCACTACTCATGCCACCTCGGGCGTGGTCAAGTCTACTTCGGATAATACCCACTGTTCTTGCCAGCGTTCTTTTCCCACTAAATTTCCAGTATCCACAAACCCCACCAGTCATGCTCTGATTCTGAATGTAAGGTTATGTTCATGCCTGATGCTATGCCACCTACCAGCTGGGAGTAAACATTGTTACCACCAACCGTCTCCAGAGTTGCCAAACTGCCTCAAACTTCCCTCTGACTCTTGTTTGCTGGATTAGGCTTCCTTGAGTCTTAAGCTTGACAACATTAGTCCAGTGGAGCTTATTACTTCCAGATGTTCACATCGTTGCTCACAAGTTACGAAAATGGCTCTTCCATCCTCATTAGAACTTACAACCGCTGTATAATTAGCCATATTATCACAAACCAAACTGGGGGATTTCCCCTTAGATACCGAAATCCAGATCTCGTGCTGATGTGTTTAAACAGACTCCGCTGTGATCTTCATTATTCCGTTAGGTTCTTATTTGAAGACCTGCTACTTTGTCCCTTTCACCCAGCCTATTGTATTAGCCTGAACCTCATCTACTATCCTTTCATATCGGTGACTGAGGATGAACTGAGGTGCTCCCAACACGGTCCAAACAGTACCTTGGAAGATTTATGGTAGTGATATCAGCAATAATAATGTTTCTTTTCCATCTGGTGGGTGTCGTACCATGTTCATACGGTTGTAGCCAGAATAAAAAAGAGATTATTTCCGGACAACAATGACCATGATTGCGGCCCCGTTCCATTAACCCAATAGGATTGTCTGCTGCCCAATAGGTTCCTCTTGAGCGTGTAAGAGCCATATAAAAGCCGGTTAACACTGATAACTTTGATCGTCTCATATTTTCTCGCTACTTCTTGAGGCCTTCGGAAATCAACAATGAACATATCAAGTAGAAGAGAGGAGGTTGTAGAAGACAGCCGGAAAATTGTGGCAAAAGCCCTGACGCGTCTATCCTGTTTACTGGCCCTGCTTTGCCCTTAAGACGCTGCTTTGTACCATTTTAGGACTATTCAAAACACGTAGTTATGGTCGAATGGTGCCAACTGATTGGTGTTCTGAGTCACACATTAAATATGGCTGTTTTCTGTCAGAATTTTACGACTTCAGCTATCAACTAGTTTGGTTATTTTCACAAATCAGAACAGATCCCTTCTCAGGATGGTACAGATTAGTTCTTTTTCGGATCCTTTTATTATGCCCGTTTTGCAAACGGAGCGTAGCCAAATGGTCAAAAAATGCATCAATTAAGGCAACGAAATGATATACGGAGTAGCCTTACGCGAACATCTTCTGAATAGCTGGAGATTGTGGAATAGCGCGATTTTAAATAATCTAAATAACTGCCTCACAGTTTGTCATGATCTTCACGCCACAGAGTGTAAGGTTAGGTTGCAGGACTGAGTGGGATGCAACCCTAAACTTGTGCAGAGGTCCGATTTGGAACACGGACCTTCGGGTCAGTACATTTGCGCCCTAATTACTAGATGATCTCGCCCCATCGACCATTAATATCTTCGGAGCACTATCCGAGTCTTGTAGGAAGACAGGAGCAGTAACGCGGAAGTGCATCGAACGGTTCTCGGTGGCTCGATCGCATTTCACAACTGGCCCATACTTAGTCATGTTAGGAGGCGCTCCTCCGACGAACATATTGCTCACATTTCTCTCTCTGTATTTCAGCCTCTCATTGGACTGTTTGTTCCATTCCATTCCTGATTCTTCGAATCTCGATATTGGCTGTTCAGTTGCTGCAGTATAATTTCCTCAAGGCCTTTTTGTCTTCTCAATTTCGCGTGTAACTGACAAGGTTGATTGACTGATTAGTAGAGAACATAACACTTGCGACGGGAACTTTTCACGAACCCAAGAATGTCAATTTCAGCTGAGGATTTGAAATCAATCCTTCAACAACAACAAGCGCAATTTGAACAATCGCAATTGCGACTTATCCAGTCTCTCACTCAAGTCATCAATCTCCAAACTTCAGTTTAATCTCAAAGTGGTAGTTCGCTATCCTTTGCGGATTCCATTGCTGCAACTATAACTGAATTTCACTATGAGCCAGCATCTGGTCTCACATTTGATTCGTGGTACAGCTTTGGGAGGATATATTCTTGAATGAGTTCACCGGCAAAGATGATGCGTGGAAATCCCGTCTCTTGGTACGGAAACTTGGAACCCTCGAACACGACCGGTTCACTAACTTTATCCTTCCACATCACCCAGAAGATTTGACTTTTTCGCAGACGATGAACCAACTTCGCGAAATTTTTGGTGACCAACATTCACTTTTTAATGTCCGATAAAACCGACTCAAGTTGGTCAAGCGTGAGGCCAACGATTACGTTACTTTTGGCGGTATCGTTAATCGCGAATGTGAGAAATTCCGATTGCAATCGCTTACAGAAGATCAGTTCAAATGCCTCATTGTTGCCGCTGGACTTCAATCTTCTCAGGAATCAGATATTCACACGCGATTGCTATCCAAACTTGAGCACAAAAAAGCCATTACTGTGAAAGACCTCACTACAGAATGCCAGCGCTTGCGCAATCTCAAGCATGATACCGCAATGGTACAGCAAAAGTCGCGATCGCCTGTTTCCAGCAGGGTCATGACATTAAGGCGAACCGCTGTCACTCCTGGAAAAAAGCCACCAACATCATGTTGGTCATGTGGTGAATGGCATTATGCACGTTTTTGTCCACTCAAGAAACATCAGTGCCATGCACGCCATCGTTGGGGCCATAAAGAAGGCTTTTGCCGTACCCACGATGCCAAATCACCATTAAACCCAAAGAACGATAACAGTTCAATGAAAGACTCAAGCAAAAGGCGGACGTACAAGCAAACAATACAATCCAATTCTCTGTTTGCTACGTTTCAAGTTGAATTTGAATCTCGCAGGAAATACATAACAGTTTCCATCAACAAATTTCCGATCCGTTTGCAGCTTGACACTGCTTCGGATATATGATTAATATCACGTTCAGTTTGGGAATCAATTGGGAAACCTGTTTTATCCTCCACGCACCATCGGGCCAAAAGCGCCTCTGGTAGCACTTTTAAACTAAGCCCACTGGTTTCATTAACTGCAAATACGAACAAGCTTTTCACCCGGCCTCAGCAACCTCCAGGCGGTGTTGGTATCAATCTAGTGAAACGTTCTTTCAGAATTTACCACTTCGGTGAACTTTCAGGCTATACTATACACAAAGTTAATAATTTTCTGTATATTTCGATTTCCAGCTTGTGTAATGCCACCTACGCGCCTTTCCAATGATCCTTTATGCCCGACTTTACAAAGACAGTGGCGCCAATGAGTCTCCACAGTTTCGAGGTTCAACATGATTCTTAGGTTTCTGCTAGGATTTATCCGCACAGCCGATCTCTCGACCTCATCATCATCACGTACGCTTTAAGTGATCCTGGTAAAAAGTTCAAAAGTCCAAAGCCACGGGCCCTCAGCCGTTAATTAAGTTTTAGTTCACATTAACCGGCTGGGGTGCCTCAAATCTGCTGCTCCCAAGGAAGAGTAACGTGACCGGAACCTTCCATTGGATCT
Organism: Opisthorchis viverrini; assembly: GCF_000715545.1. Lineage (NCBI taxonomy): Eukaryota > Metazoa > Platyhelminthes > Trematoda > Opisthorchiida > Opisthorchiidae > Opisthorchis > Opisthorchis viverrini. The sequence continues at coordinate 388,567 of NW_008751839.1, forward strand.
GGGCATGTCGCTATCTTTGACTTTGTTTCCCCATCAAGTCAGTCATTTTTCGTGCATTCGCATTCCTTATTGTGCATTTGGGTATACTCCTTCTCCTAAGGGAACTTTGGCACCCGACTCCGCTCTAGCGGCAACGCTAGTGGGTCTCTCCAGTGAGCCTCCAATTTCACTGCATCACTGTTATCCTGAGTTTCCGACTACCACTTATCCGTACTGCATATTCCCCTACTTGACTATTCTCACTCTCGCTTTTTCGTGACCTTGGCCATAAGCCCAACAGCTCAAGGCCACAAAGCCGCAACCACGGTTTTAGGCTTTAATTCAAATTGGCCGCTAAGCTCGTGACAGTTCTGCTGCTCCTCCAGATCCGTTATTCTGGTTCCATATTTCCCACGGTTTGAATTATTTTATAATCGCGCGCCAGGTGGAAGGCCTCTTGCTGCGCCCTTACTCGTATTTTTTGTCCTAATGATTGTATCTTGTCTCATCTGATATGTACCTCCCGAGAAAGGAAGTGTCCTTGTATTTTGTTTCACTACTCATGCCACCTCGGGCGTGGTCAAGTCTACTTCGGATAATACCCACTGTTCTTGCCAGCGTTCTTTTCCCACTAAATTTCCAGTATCCACAAACCCCACCAGTCATGCTCTGATTCTGAATGTAAGGTTATGTTCATGCCTGATGCTATGCCACCTACCAGCTGGGAGTAAACATTGTTACCACCAACCGTCTCCAGAGTTGCCAAACTGCCTCAAACTTCCCTCTGACTCTTGTTTGCTGGATTAGGCTTCCTTGAGTCTTAAGCTTGACAACATTAGTCCAGTGGAGCTTATTACTTCCAGATGTTCACATCGTTGCTCACAAGTTACGAAAATGGCTCTTCCATCCTCATTAGAACTTACAACCGCTGTATAATTAGCCATATTATCACAAACCAAACTGGGGGATTTCCCCTTAGATACCGAAATCCAGATCTCGTGCTGATGTGTTTAAACAGACTCCGCTGTGATCTTCATTATTCCGTTAGGTTCTTATTTGAAGACCTGCTACTTTGTCCCTTTCACCCAGCCTATTGTATTAGCCTGAACCTCATCTACTATCCTTTCATATCGGTGACTGAGGATGAACTGAGGTGCTCCCAACACGGTCCAAACAGTACCTTGGAAGATTTATGGTAGTGATATCAGCAATAATAATGTTTCTTTTCCATCTGGTGGGTGTCGTACCATGTTCATACGGTTGTAGCCAGAATAAAAAAGAGATTATTTCCGGACAACAATGACCATGATTGCGGCCCCGTTCCATTAACCCAATAGGATTGTCTGCTGCCCAATAGGTTCCTCTTGAGCGTGTAAGAGCCATATAAAAGCCGGTTAACACTGATAACTTTGATCGTCTCATATTTTCTCGCTACTTCTTGAGGCCTTCGGAAATCAACAATGAACATATCAAGTAGAAGAGAGGAGGTTGTAGAAGACAGCCGGAAAATTGTGGCAAAAGCCCTGACGCGTCTATCCTGTTTACTGGCCCTGCTTTGCCCTTAAGACGCTGCTTTGTACCATTTTAGGACTATTCAAAACACGTAGTTATGGTCGAATGGTGCCAACTGATTGGTGTTCTGAGTCACACATTAAATATGGCTGTTTTCTGTCAGAATTTTACGACTTCAGCTATCAACTAGTTTGGTTATTTTCACAAATCAGAACAGATCCCTTCTCAGGATGGTACAGATTAGTTCTTTTTCGGATCCTTTTATTATGCCCGTTTTGCAAACGGAGCGTAGCCAAATGGTCAAAAAATGCATCAATTAAGGCAACGAAATGATATACGGAGTAGCCTTACGCGAACATCTTCTGAATAGCTGGAGATTGTGGAATAGCGCGATTTTAAATAATCTAAATAACTGCCTCACAGTTTGTCATGATCTTCACGCCACAGAGTGTAAGGTTAGGTTGCAGGACTGAGTGGGATGCAACCCTAAACTTGTGCAGAGGTCCGATTTGGAACACGGACCTTCGGGTCAGTACATTTGCGCCCTAATTACTAGATGATCTCGCCCCATCGACCATTAATATCTTCGGAGCACTATCCGAGTCTTGTAGGAAGACAGGAGCAGTAACGCGGAAGTGCGTCGAACGGTTCTCGGTGGCTCGATCGCATTTCACAACTGGCCCATACTTAGTCATGTTAGGAGGCGCTCCTCCGACGAACATATTGCTCACATTTCTCTCTCTGTATTTCAGCCTCTCATTGGACTGTTTGTTCCATTCCATTCCTGATTCTTCGAATCTCGATATTGGCTGTTCAGTTGCTGAAGGATAATTTCCTCAAGGCCTTTTTGTCTTCTCAATTTCGCGTGTAACAAGGTAGGTTGATTGACTGATTAGTAGAGAACATAACAAGTCACTTGCCTAGTATGCCAGTCAACCGAATTCTTTTAGGTCCTTTCTGCCAAATCACGTAAAGTGTGGAAACGCGCTGAGGAATGTCAAACGATGACCTGGTAGCGAAGGCCAAAATCCATTACCAGCCAACTCAGCTTCATTGGTCATTGCTGTCTCCCTGGATGGGGACTCCAAGACCGGACACATCAATGTTTAGAGACATTGTTAGATAGCCCGTTGCCGCCCTCAGTGGCACACATGCATCCAAGCTATCGCTTCCAATGCATAGCTCCACTGCCTCTATCCCCGTACCAATCATTTCAACTCCAATGCTTCGCTATCTAACCACATCTCCCCAACCCATCAGTGAACGAAACTGTGGCAGCCATAGCCAGTGTACGACAAGTACGCGGATCTCATAGATGAGGATGATGACGGCACACATGATTGACAGTTCAAAGTTTGTCGAAAGAGTATGGGTGCTGCATCTGTCACGAAGAGAGAGTGAAACTTACCGTAACGTGATGGTTTGTGCAACTCAGCGACCCACTGAATTATACTTTGAGGGGCCACTGCCATACTCACAGTCTCCCATACCCGGTTGTTCAGTGGTTGGGGAACTGACACACAGTCTCCTGGTCCTCCGGGTTAGGGGGTGGAACATGTATCGACCTGTTCCGCATATGTAATAATGCGTTTGCATTTCCCTCCAAGCACCGCTGCATTGTGGTTAGGTTTTTGGACCAAAGGCTCTGTTTGAATGCCCTGATCGTCTCCTGACAGGAGCTCAGCCAACGCTCAGCCATGATACCCACTACTCACAATAGACTCATACCTCAACAACCGCCGCGTGGTGCCATCAGCCGGGAAACCTTACGACAATCTGCAAACGGCAGGGCTGGTATAGCGAAAATAGGCTACTGCTGACGCGTTCCTTTATTCTGTTTTTTACTTACTTTTTTCCCTCTCTCCATCCCATTGATAACGCTTCCGCTGTAGATCCAGCATTTAGGACGGATGACTCCATTCGTCACGCACTGGTTTTAAGTGCGAGATCCGCTCATCACATCGCGCCGCATACTCAGGTACCTCGAAATTTAATCTTCAAGCCCCGATGCCCAATCTGCCTGGCCGATTTCAATTTGCTCACACTGTAGCAAGAACAACAACAAGATGCTTTTGCATTCACGCTGAACTCACTTGGCACTGATATGCACTGTGTCTCAGAAACAAGAATTTAAGCTTTAACCTCAGTAGTTGAGCTAACCGCCCTCGGCAGTCCCTTCTATATACGTATTTCTGGTGACCCAAATGCCGTTACGGCGGCACGTGAGAGTTCGGTACCATCCTAAGTCACCAGGCGAAGGCATCCTTGATTCATTGAGTACCTGTTGATAGCCACCTCCGTGCGGTTTGTCTGCAGCCCCTGTGAAGGTGTCTCACAAGCGGCAAGTTGACAGATATCTGGTTATCATGGCTGGCTGCTCCACAACTGACTGTAGCTCCGACGCCGTCAAAGATATGTTTTATGACGCCCTGAATGCACGTTACAGCGAGCTATAAGCTCAGATATCAGGGTGGTTGCCGGATATGTGAATGAATAAGTGGGAAGGCTTAGAGCATCCAGGACGCAATCAGGAAGTTGACATGGATTGGACTCGGCACGTACAGAAGGTGGTGGACCATTTCTTCAACTGTGCAAACTATCTCTATGCAGTAGGAGCTTCCGAAGTAACCGAAGTTTTTTGACCACATGGTGTCATCCAACGACAATGCGGGCGAGATTCCTCAGTGGTTAGAGCGCGAATTAACCGAATGGAAGGTCCGTGGTTCAGACCCTCCGCCTCTGTTTTTTGACCACATGGTGTCATCCAACGACAATGCGGGCGAGATTCCTCAGTGGTTAGAGCGCGAATTAACCGAATGGAAGGTCCGTGGTTCAGACCCGACCTCCGCCTCTCGACTCCGCATGTGTCCGGGGGCCAGTCACGCTTAATAGCCAAGCAGCACGTAGATTAGTTGAATGCGTCACGTGCAGGCCGTGGGTCAAACGAAGGCTGGCCCTGATTGGTCAGGGTGCAAGCCAATCTGGATCGAACATCTTCAGCCTAACGCTTCTCGCCCCATCAACAAGATCGCAACACGAACTTGTGGAACACTGTGATTACCCTATAAATTCAATCGTGATTATCTTCCGTTGTCTCCATGAAGGGCTATCTTAAGCCACCGTGCCTTGTGGTGTAGTATATCCCGGGCGGGAGTATCCTTGCTTGACTGGATACCTGTTGATAATCAGCTCTGTGCGGTTCGTCTAACAATGTTTGTGAAGGAGTCTCACAAACGGGAAGTTGATTGATGTCTGCTTGTCGTGTCAGCCTACGCCCCAACTGAGTGTAGCTCCGATGCCGTCAAAGACAGGTTTTATGACGTCCCGAATGCCCTGCTGCGGCGAGCTAAAAGCTCAGACATCATGATGCTTGCCGGAGATTTGAATGCACAAGTGGGCAGGTTTAGGGTAACGGATATCAAATTAGGAGGCCGACATGGATTGGACCTGGTACGTACGGACAATGGTGCATGGTTGCTTCAGCAATGTGCTGGTCGCAGGCTGTTTTTCTGCAGTACTAACTTCCGAAATGGCCGAAGGCGTCTGGCCATATGGTGTCCTCTAACGGCATGTTTACCGCAAACTCAAATCGACCATATTGTCACCAGTTGTCGATGGCGCGGATCAATAACTGATTGCTAGCCGTTTTGGAACACATTTGTGGACTTCGACCACGCGCTCGTCCGGAGTCGCTTCTCATGTTTTCCAGGACTACGTAAGGTGGAGGCACATAGTGTAGCAACCAAAAGACTGGCAGATCTAGATTCTAGACGAACTTAACAGAATCGTCTTTTTAAGTCCTTTCTAAATCCTCCACTATCAGATGTGAACTCTTACTATTATGAGATTGCTAGGTGATGATGATGATAACAGGTGGTGCAGGAAGCCACGTGGCCGATAAAGACTTGCACGACCGTTAGACAAGTCACAACACCTTGTCTAGTTTTGGGCAACCTGGCAGTATCGCAGACCTGGAGCTTTCTTTGGGTGGCATGGCCGCTAGGCACAGAAAGGGTGTTAAAGCTGAACGGTTTTTTATTTTGAAGCCAGCCACAAACTCAAATAGATCACAGCAGTTGCCATCAGTTACCGATGTTGCGGCTTAATGACGGATTTCGGTCACTTTTGGAACACATTTGTGGACTTCGACCACGCGCTCGTCCGGAGTCGCTTCTCATGTTTTCCAGGACTACGTAAGGTGGAGGCACATAGTGTAGCAACCAAAAGACTGGCAGATCTAGATTCTAGACGAACTTAACAGAATCGTCTTTTTAAGTCCTTTCTAAATCCTCCACTATCAGATGTGAACTCTTACTATTATGAGATTGCTAGGAACTTTACCCGTGGCACGGCACCACCAGGTGCACTCAAGCACTGGATGTCACACCGAGCGGTAGCACTGCTTTAGTCTCGGATAAACATCCGAACCGGTCCCGACCACAACTTGATGCGACGAATCGTCAGACGCAAAGTGAGAATGAGCGTGCGATCCGACTGTGGAGTGTGGTGGATGCAGAGCGTCAAGGAAATGGAGGATGTCCCGAGATCCGGTAATTCCCGAAAATTATTTCAGTTGATCCGTGCTACTGGCCCCCGGAAACCACCTGTGAGCGAAACGATCAAGCATCATAATGGAACAACCATCTCGAATGAAGAAGGACGTCTCGACCGGTGGGCTGAATACTTTGAGCAACAACTGTCGTGGCCGCCGTCTGGCGCTCAGCTAAAGCTCACAAATGAAGTAGAACCCTGCACGATGAACGCGGAACGACCTACGGCCGCGGAGGTTTACGACTGAGTATGTTCTCTTAAGCCCCACCGAGCCTCTGGTCCGGATGACCTCCCACCCGCGCTGTTCAAAGACGGGGGTGAAGTCCTCAGTCAGCGCTTGTCCGATCTGTTTGCTTGCATTTGGGAAAAGGAGTCTGTCCCAGACGACTGGGTTGAATCGGTGATAGTGCCCGTTTTCAAAAAAGGGCGCGTAGTGACCGCAGGGTTGTAACGAGAGTGTTGGCGTCAATTGTGCTTCGTCGCCTTACGGTGGCTCGTGAGACACTGACTCGAGAGCAGCAAGCGGGATTCCGGCCTGGTAGGGGTTGTGTTGACCAAATCTTCACACTGCGTCAGGTGCTAGAACAACGCCATACGTATAAGCGACCCACGATTCTAGTATTCCTGGATTTCCGAGGCGCATTCGACTCGGTTGATCGGTCTGTTCTTCTTGAGACGCTTGCCCACCAAGGAACGCCTCGGAAGTTTGTAAACATAGTACGTTCTTTGTATTCTCAGACTTCCGGACGTGTGAGAGTTTACGGAGAGCTCTCCAAAAGCTTCCGTACACAAAGCGGTGTCCGTCAAGTTTGCCCACTCTCTCCATTCCTGTTTAACTTCGTGATCGATGAAACCATGAGACGAACGCTGGAGGGTCTCCAAAACCCTGGTGTTCAAATAGCCTGTGAAGAAAACCTTGTCGATTTGGAATATGCAGATCTCATGTTCGAAGAGGAGGAGAGGGCGCAGGTGTTTTTGGATGAACTGACCAACGTCATCTCGTCCTTTGGTATGCACATTGCACATGGGCATGCCCCTGCACATGCGGTCTTTGAACACGCCACTTACAATCCAGAAAGGAGTACTGGAAGTTGCACGAGTCTGTAAGGCTCGGGTCGTGTTTGCTAATTTGAGACACCTATGGCGTCACAAATAGTGTATCTTAAGTGATGTATGTAAAAATAAACCGTTCAGCTGTAGCACCATTTCGGTGCCTAGCTGCCATGCCACCCGAAGGTTGCGCGAGGGCTGGGATACTGCCAGGTTGCCCAAGCCTAGACAGGGAAAGTCGAGAGTCAGAGGTCGGGTTGTGTGATGTGTGTATCGTGCTACATTGAGGGCTGTTTCCTGGTGTGGCTGTGAGACTTGGTCTGTCCGGGTTGTGAGACTGAGACGTCTTCAAGCTTTCGACAACCGTTGTCTCAGAACCATAGCTCGTGTAGGTTGGTGTCGGCGAATCCGTAACTTGGCAATTTGAAGGCTTCGGTTTGAAGGTTTTTGGCTGTGCAACGGGTAGTTCCATTGAAGAATGTTTTCAGCATCAGAAACTGCGTTGCCTGGGACATGTGTTGCGAGTGCCGAAGAAAGTGCTGTTTTCCATGCCCAACTCAAAGTGGTGGGAGCAGAGATGTGGCCAACCCTTGACGTGGCAGAGAGGTGTGAAAGAGGTTACGTAGTGTTTTGGTGCTGTCGATGCTACTAGCCTTCCAGGATGGAAGCCTCGTGATCCCCTGGTTGGAGACGCTGCAAGTTATCGCGGTCAACTGATATCAATGGCGTTATTGTTGTCAGTTTCTATCCACGTTACCTGAATGAGTGTTTGGAAGTGTAGGCACCTCGGAATGATTGTAGAGAGCTATCACCAAGTCCCTCCAGCTTCATCCCTTCAATTAAATCATGTCTGTACGCTAGCGAAGCGTTGGTGTCATGCTGTCGATGATGATGGTGATGCATTTGAATCACTCAGAAATGGCTGCTTTTGGCCGGTCTTTTTATTGGGCATTTTGAAAGAGAACAATTTGTATAGCTTAATCAAGCCAAGGACACTGCATGTCACCTAACACTTACAGTTAATGTGAATTATTTGTTCCGACGTCCATACATTTTTCGTTGATTTTACTCAATTCAGCGCCCCCATTGAAGCACAGTAAAGACGGTCTCATCCGTTCATGTGTCAGCGATTTGTATCGCAGCTTGAAATGGGCGGTCCATTGTCGACCTAGACCAGTCTGTGGGCGCTTTGGACGTAGAAGTGAGCCTCACTCACAACTTGACGAAGTTTCAACTTGGTAGGCGAAGTGACATTCATCTGGATTCACCACACTAAACTAACAATTTCACGACAGCCGGAATTTTTTTCCACTTCTTTAATGAAAGCGCAGATTTTCTACCTAGGCTCCCCCCCAACTTTGTAGTCAAGTGGTGTCGCGCTTGCCGTACCCTTACCGCTCACCGTACTACATTTCGATTATGCTCATGTTGTTGGCATACTGACAGGATTAGCTTACTCTCTGGATGTGCACGGCTCCTTTTTCGTTTCGTATTTTCATCGTTTGTTCTTTCCATGTTTTTCAGCTGTTTTTACTTCCAATGCCTGTCATAGCGAATCCACAGAAGCCAAGAAGAGAGGCAGCTCCTACTCGTCCCAATTCCAGTACAGTCAGGACCACCAATTCAGCTTCCTCACGATCCACCTCTCAGGGATCTGACCGCTCGGGAATCACGACCCAGACGGGGCGAAGCTTAAGGAAATCATTCAGTTTCCAAAACTTGAAAGCACCCACTCCATTCAAGCCTCCTGCTGCGGTTCCACAACACAACGGGAATAAATCTGCTACAGTGACAAAACGTCCAGGTCCTTTGCGACAACCACTTCACGGTAGCGCTGTTAACCTTCCGGGAGCTTGTGCTGCCTCCAAATCGGGAAGTGATACTTTTAGTAACCCGAAATCCCGTGCGAATAACGCGGACCGCATCTCAGCTAACAGCGATCTTTTATCTCGCGTAGAAAAGGAGAAGAAACAATATGAGGCTCGAATCTCAGAATTGACTCAACTGACCGAAACGCGTAAGATGGAGATTGAAAAACTCACCTTTGAAGTTCGTCGTGCGAAGGAAGAGGCCAACACGGCGCGCGCCCTGGCCGAAGAGATGAAGCAAGAGAATTTGCTACTTCGATCTAAAATAGTCGAAGATGACGGTAAAAAGGATGACGAGGAGGTGGAGGGAGTAGTAGTGTCTGAGTCAACCCAAGTCCCGAGAGCACCTATTCTCACCCCATCGTCCAATCCATTGGTAAAAAAGCCTGGTGTTCCACATCAGTCTCCGCCAGAATCTTTGGGCACCACAACTCGGCTCACCCCTGGGGGAGTGACTACGCCTTTCACTGGTACAGTTACCATGAGCTCCATGTCTGGTGATTGGAACGAACCGACTTTGTCGTTGGATTTGAACAGCGCTGCGGATTGTGGTGCATCCAATTACTCTCACGACATGGCCGGAGATAATACGGAAATGACAACAACAACGAGGACAGCCGAGACGAGGCTTCTATCAAATCCGCCCGTTTCGGTTGCTACTCTTCAGGGCCGGCTGCTACAAATGGAGGAGGCAAATTACACCACAAACGAAGAACTTCAAGCCACACTTCAGGAACTTTGGGATTTACAGCGCAGCGTGGATGAAGCCCATGAAGAAGCCCATAACTTGGCATTTGAACGGGCAATTCTTTTGGAAGCGCTCTCTACTCAGACGTCTAAGTTAGAGCACTGTCGGTTCCAAATTGAACAGCTCAAACACTTGCTGCTCACGGATCGGCGGGCTCAAACACCTGGGTCAAGGGAACACCATTTCTGTGAATTATACGCCTCCGTTGAACAAGAGAAGCAGGTTCTTCTCAGTCAGAATAACGATCTGGCTCAGAGTAATGATGGCCTCGCTCGTGAATGTCGTGTCCTGACGGAGAAAGTATCTCAACTGCAGGATAATGTTGATAATTTGGAGTTAGAGAACAGTAATCTCAAAGGTTCATGTCAGAAATTGTCGACAGAATTAACAGCTTTAAGGACGAAAAATCCTGGGGATGCAACTAACGGTAGCTCGGTGGAGAAACGAGATGGCCCATCAGAGTCGCAAACAAAGACTACGGAAAACAAATCGGGGATATCGGTTTGCGACTGTCCGGTGTGCGGTTGTCCGGATGGTGGAAATGCCCAGCTTCAACTGAAGTTAATTGAAGTGCAAGAGGAATTGAAGGAAGCTCGCGATAAATTTGAACTGTTACAATCCGAACGGGAACGGGAAGCGACAGAATGGCGTCTTTACGAACGTGACCTACTGAAGACAGTACAGATTGCGGACGGAATCAAATCAGAATCTGAAGCTGAAGCGCTGCGGCTTTTGGAAGAAAATGCGGCTTTGAAAGGACAAGTAAGTCTTAATGATGAGGACAGCGTAATTTGCCTGTAGCACCGTAACAACTCTTAGTTGGGAATGCGGGCTGGCGTCTGGAAAGGTGGTATATTCACACCTCGACCCCTACCGCCTTACGGTAATACTTCCGAGGGAAGCCGCTACGAGTAATGAGTAGTTGGTCTCTGTGAGAGTAAGATGTCCATGCAGATGTCTTTTATGTAGTCTTGGCTAACGACGAAGGCCACTATGGACTGCTTGAGAGAATGGGAACTCTGAGTGGTCTCTATGGGATGGCGCGTATGAAGGGATGACTGACCTGACACAGCCGTCATATTACTTGTCAGCCTAGCGGACCGAATGACCTCATTCCTTCCTACTGCCTGTGAAACTAGGTTACTTAATGTAATGAATTTTGTAACAGATTCCCAATAATTCAGAGGGTAGGCTGTTTGATTTCATCGTGAAGAACCGTGTTTCTAATCTATTTTCGATGTCTTTATTGTCCCTGACCAGTTTTCGTTGACTGAAAACGCTCCATTCTAATTTCCTGGCATCCATGCACAGAATGAATGCCATACCTGACGGTGGTTTGGCTTTCAATAAATCGCCCTTACCTAATGGCGATAGGTTTTGAGTGATATCCGATCGCTCGTTTGAAGTCACTCAACCTATTCTCCTTTCGAACTTGAGCTGTCATGACTGGAACTGTGGATCCCTCAAATCTCTCGCTGCTTCAACTTCATAATCGGGTTTTTCATTCCCTGTTTCAGTTTCCTAAACGGCTGTATATATATTGTAGTAAGAGAACGGTTAAGTACTTGAGAGACCTGTTACAGAAACATTTCCTGGGCACCACTGGATAAAGCTTAAATTTCTGACCGTTTCATTTCGTTTCTCAGAACAGGAAAAGTAGCACCACTGTTCATTCCACTGGTCTGTGGGGTGTATGAAGTGGCTAACTTGGTGACTTGAACTTACGGAACTTACGTCTCCCCTCAAGTCAAGTAATCTAAGTGACATTGTGTTTTTATTTGGTTCCCGGTGGATTATAAAATTTCCGTTGTCTGGAATGTGATCATATTCAGGTTGACAAACTGTCCCGTGAAGCAACGTGTCTCTCGAACGAATTGGCTTTGGTAAAAGACAAACTAGACTCGATCCAGGATGAGCCTATCCACTCGATTGACATCCGGAGCCGTGTGGGGACAGACGTGACGACGAATGGGGGACGTCTAGAGGATGCTGAGGATCCCGCTCGAAAACAGCAACAATCGCTACATTTGCCCACGAGAGATTTCGTAAGCAGTGCGAAGTCCCTACAACAAACCACGATTGCGGATGGTAGTAGTGCTACCTACCCTGGTCGGCCAAGCTCGTACGCTCCCTATGGATCTGCACACATACCAGCCCCGTTCAGTCGTGCTTCACACCTTCGGCCGTACACGGGTTCGCCCGGCGCACCGATGAGACCCAGCTGCTTGACAACCACCGGGCCTACAGTGCGCAGCCTCATCCAGAGCATCGAAAACCAGGTGGGTTGCTTACATTTCTGACATCTTTCAGTGAGGTTCACAATGCGCACCATTCATCCCCCTAATCTGCTTATCACATCAAGCCATGTCGATGGACTCATCCTCAAACCTCAAGTGCATATTGTTCCGGAACGTGTGTGCAACCGTCAAAATGCTCTTTGACCAATGTAAACCCAGAGAGTAAACAGGATTGGACATTTTTGTTCCCAGCTTTTGGTGCATAATATGATGGCAACGGCTAAACATTTGAAACCCACGGTGTTTGTGAAGGGTGGTCTGCATGACCATATGACTCATTCAAGGTACACACGCACAGGTAGTTTGAGCTAACCAATAACACTTCAGTAACATCCAGGTTGTGAGGGCGAGTCATTTGAAGACCCGAAACAGAAACCAATTGACACATAAACCACTTCTGGCACCTCCATGGGCTTAACACACCGAAACATGCTATGACGTTTTATTCATCAACTAAGGGGGTGAGATGACTCGGTGGTTAGAGCGCGAATTTACTGACCGAAAGGTCTGTAGTCCGAACCCGACCTCTGCATCTCGACTTCCCCTGTCTAGGCTTGGGAGACCTGACAGTATCTTAACTCTCGTGATTCCTTTGAGTGGCATGACAGCTGGGCATTGGAAGGGTGTTACAGCTAAGCGACTATGATCATTACATTGTTATTTTAACTAGCCTGTCAAACATTTGGATATTATCTTGGTAGCCGGCAAAAATTTACCACTGAACGACCGCCCATCGCGTTTTTTCGGTAACTCGTCTTCCGCTTGTATCCCCAGTATAGAAAGGTCCTGATCTTACGCGCTTTGGGGGAACTACCACTTCGATACCCTGAGTGGCTTATCAACTTGACCTACTTAAGCCCTTTGAATTGCACATTATGCAACCCATTGCCTGCCTTCGTGACCACTTTCCCCTGCGCTATGCACACAAACCTTCTAACCTGTACTCATTCATTCGTTGATTCATTCAATCAGTTCTAGGTTCACTCACTGATTGATTGATTAATTGATTGGTTGATTGACCAACTGACTCGTAAATGGACGGAGGGCGCTCGATATTTCGAGTTTGCACACTAAGGTGTGAGGAAGCTCGGCTGAATCTCTAGTTCGTTATATCCTTCAAGTGAATATTATTCCCCAAGTCCGTCATAGAAGAAACTAAAGATGTTGGGACATTTTCTGTGATCTAATCCTACTTATATGACTGATGAGTCCTTCACTCTCCCACTTCCCAGTGTTCGAAATTGTATCAACCGGAACCATTGTGCTCATGGTGATGAGTTCATTGATTGATTGATGGTTGATCGACCATCGGGAGAGACAGATTCGTTGGAATTAAGTTGACTTCGCTCTGGCCGAGGATGCATCGATCAAAAGATCGAAGCCGGTAGTGAACTATGCAGTAGTCTTTACGAACACTTTTTTATTGTAGCATCCATACCATGTTTCCTCTGCACTGTCGTTCACGAATTTATGTGCCCGGATGTACTTCTCCAGTCCTTGCTGTGTGGCAGAAAGCGCTAATACCCACATGACTTGAACATTCAAATCAAATGTTTTGATCACATCGGGCTTAGGATGTCACGTGCTATTCGTCCGTGACTCTCACCTGAAGATGATCATGTATTCTAGTCCGTGTAGCAAAGCCTCTGCTGAGTTGTCGGACGCCTTGCTGATTGATCGCGACTTAACATCTTTTTCGGACACCAGTTGGTTAGCATCGGATGCATAAAATGGCTTAGACAAGAAGACTTCGCTCAGTTGCAAATTACTTTGGTGTTAACTGGTGGCTTAACTGAATCCGTCGTTCATATTTGATGGGAACTCTGCCTGAGGGACCTGAGGAAGGACGGAGCCAGTAGTACATTGCTGAAGTTTATTGTGTTCCGTCTAGAACTTGAGGTCGGTTTCCGGTATAGAACACGCTGTAAATATCAGTCATGGTAAGAAATTAAGTGAAGCACTACCTGAGGGGGTGATGAACAACTCCTGGCTTCATTGTTTTTGTACTTCGAATGAGAGGTAGTTTGCTTAGACGTCATGCACTACTCACGAGGTTGCTTAAAAAACAGTATAAACAAGTGATTCAGTTGGGTTCCAGTTGAGTCTCCCGTCAAAACCAAATTGATATGCAAATGAGTGTTTCTCGCTAAGAAAGTTTGCTTGCTCACAGACCAGAGGATCACTTAGAGAGAAGATGTAATCTAACTCCGTAACGCTACTTTCGCCAGTGCGTCCGATTCCCACTTGTCCAGTTCAGCATCACAACTAGTCGGGATTTTTTACAATTGTGTGAGGGACTAACCAATGTGGAGCTCAGCACTGGAGGCTAATTTGTATCGGTTTGCATTCGCTGCAATTTTCCACTAAATAAAAGAACGCAACCATGTAGTACGATAGAAAAGGCGATGGCAACCTGGATCGGAGTGATCCACTGAAACACTTCTGTATGCTTTATGTCTGGCCTTTAGTGAAGTACGTGGCGACATATCGACCCGAGTCCACGTGCAGCCCACATTCGTGCGCTTCAGTGTGGTTGAATAGCCTATGCAAATTCTTCTTACGAATGCGTCTCTTCTGTATCATCCTAAGATGCGTAACACGGCTTGCACGCGTAGAAACTCGTATCAGTTGTTTACGTCTGTTCTTTGATAAAGTGCAGATGTGTGGACATTTAACTACAAACTATACTCCTTTCTAGTTCCGATGTGATCGATCGTCACGTCGTGCACTTTACAGCTGTGTTTCTCGCTCACCTCGCTTTCACTATCATCACGTGGTGGTTTTCGTCCGCTGGATGTTACCAGTGAGGTACGCATCACAGTGATAATTCTCGTGAGGAAAAGATTCAGAATACTTAATGACACCAAGTTTTGGTCAGTTTAGCTGCAGTGAAAATATAAGCACACGTCAGAATACACTGTGCACTGTCATGCCTGAGGTGCAGCGTATTTCTTCACACGCGCACACACACACTTATCAATTGTATTTGGCCCCGGTGTCACCGTACCTCCTTTATGCTCCGTCTGTAACAGTGAAATATAACCAGAGTTTTTGTTTAGTATTCCGGTAAATAAGTGCGTCTTAAGCGCTCTGCGGAATCCGGATGTTTGCTCCGCTGTATCAGGTTCCCGTGGTCAGATAGCTGTGTTTATCCTGAAGAATGTGACTAACCTTCGAACTACCTACCTACCTATTAACTTACTAACTAAATTGCTTTGTTGTTTAGACGTAATATACTACTTTTTATGGAGATTTCCTCCTGTAGGAATGTGAATCCAGTCTATGCTGAAAGCTGATAAGCCCTGTACAGCTGTTTCATCCCTATTGGGAATCATGAGCAGTGCACATCTCACGAAACTCCGGAGAGTCTCAAACCCTCGACCTCCTGGCTAGTAGTTTGAACGCTTAACCGTTCAGCCACGGGCCGAAAGTTGCTAAAAATTCTTCGACAGCTCACGACCATCATCAGGTAGGCGCAGTCCTCGAGGTTCCGTCAAACTTGAAGCTAACTTGCATGAAATTAGCGAACTACACTCATTTGTAAACAATTTCGGTTTTGCAAGGAACTCACCTGGAATCCAGATGAATCTCTCGTTTATGATGTTTTTAAGCTTGTTTACTTGTCTGGGGCCTCCTCAAGAGGATTGCACGGTTGTCGCTTCCGTTTAACCCTCATTACTTCTCCAGCTTGTCGGATATGGTCCCTCGATCATTCTTTGAACTTGAACACTTCCTGTACCAGGCACCAGACGGACAGCGCTATATGAAGAAAAAGCGTTCAGCTGTAGCACCCTTCCCGTGCCTAGCTGCCATGCCACCCGAAGGAAGCACGAGGGCTGGGATACTGCCAGGTTGCCCAAGCCTAGACAGGGGAATGCGAGTGGCGGAGGTCGGATTCGAACCACGGACCTTCCGGTCAGTAAATTCGCGCTCTAACCACTTGGGCCATCTCGCTTTATAGTCCCTCATCCACCGCATATAGTCGACTGTTGATAAAGCGTGGGACGTCGTCACCTTCGAAAGGTGGACTGGAATAAATCGGCCTCAGTGCGGAGCTTGAAACCAACTCGCGCTTCTTTTTTGGTCTGTAAGGCTTCATAACATATTACAGGTACCGTTCTGAGGTGGGATCTGTCGGTAGCCATGCTTCACGCGCTTCTAATCCATTGCAGTTTGGTGCAGCCTGTACAAGTTTCTGTTTTTGCTACACTTATGGATAGTGTGTCATCCGATCCTCCGCTTCGACTGAAGTCGTGCAACTGGATACCACGACCGTAAAATTGGGTTCTGTGAACATTGCTAATTAATTTATGGATTCCCTACACTTGCTTTCGGTCTGAATACGTAGGGATTACTTAGGAAACTAGCTCCTTTATTGGTTGTTGATCAGATGGCTGTTGATCTGTTCGCCGAGCTTGGCTACTGACTTGCAAAGGTTTCGTCACCATAAGAGGAGACATCATCAGTGCGCAGTTGGGTGGGTACCTTCTGCTCCCGTATGTTTATCGGTAGTTTGCTTCCGACATGGCTCACGAATATATTTGCTTATATTGATCCTTCCAATGGCCTCACCTTCTACTCGTCGTCAGCGAGTCCCACGAAAAACCATACGTTTTTGCATACAGTCCCTTAGAAGTACAAATGCCTCATTTAACGAGAGTCCCAGGAAGATACTACTTTCCGCGGCAAGTTAACTAATAGTAATAACAATAGTAATTGTACTGACTGTATTCGTAGGAATATTAGGTACACGTTGCTACTCAGCGTTATAGGAAGTCATCACCAACTGGAACATGAGGCAGCACATTCGATTGAGGAATTTCATCAACGAGAGTTTCAGCCTGGTATTCAGTTCAGTTTTCTGATAAAGTCTTGTTTTGGATGTTCAAACACAGCAACAGATTTACAACTTCGAAGGTATCTTGAGACTGAAGGCAGACTCGATTGCTTTGACTAACCAATGAGCTGGATGGTGATAGGGGAATCGAGACATGATTAATGTGAGATGTAAGTGGCACCGAAAGTTTGAGTTTTAGGTTTGCAGTACAGAACCATTCGGTAATAAATGTTTCGATGTGCATTCCATCTCTTTTGATTCAGCTGTTTTAAGTAGTTCACGTTAATCTGCTTCGTTCTTACCAGTGGTGTCAATTCGTTCTTTACCGACCATGAATTTGAATCGACGCTGTTGCTCGGAACGACGCGGTATCCTCGTTAGTTGGTGACCTAATTAGCTGATCGTTTTTCTGCAGTAAATTGAGTTGAAGGATATTAAGTTAAGTGTACGAGATTGCTTGATAGGGTTCGTTAATTCCGGTGAGCTAAATTGACGAGTCTGGGTTGAACAACACTGCTAGATGAGCATTATTTAATGATGGCGGCGGATCTGTGGTTTGTTCCGACTTCATTGTTTAAACTCTTCGGAAAACTAAAATGCTCCGGACAAAAGTGAAGCCAATCAGCCATTGAACTTATGCCCAAAAAGATATCCCAAGCGATTGTAGAAACCACAGGGATATAGGCCTTACTCCAGTTGTAATGCGGCAACTACTAAAAATGCGACATCTGACCTCATCACGTGAGGTGCAAGTTCGAGGAGATTTGGTGGAGTTTCGGTCAAGTGGAGGATGCATTGACTACATCGTTACCTTGCGCAGTGTGTCAACGGTCTCACGTACACCACCTCGGCATTTTTCCCTAGCTTCGAACAGACCTTCGACTGGGTGTACAGATCGGCTCCCCGACCTATATTTGGTCAACAAAGAGTGCCATTGAGGTTTGGAAAAATCTTGTGTTCCTTTATTTCAATACCTCTGGTAGCGTTACTGTGTGCACTTAACTGTCAAACAGTTTCGTCACAACTAGTGAGGTCCACCAGGGTTGTGTCTTCTCCCCCCTCCTGTTTGATTTTGACGTCAGTATTATCATGGAGTGCACTGGGCATCGAAATCAAATCTGTAGGAATATCGATAGGCTGGGAAATTGTTCTCTTATTTCGCGATCACTATGTCCGCACCAGCTGATATAAATAGATCATCAGAAGCGGTACGTAGTTTCGGTAGACACTTTACGATTCCAAAGTGCAAAGTCCCACTTCAGAGTACCTTTTGAAACTTCCCAATGAGGTGCTCAAATTTATCCACAGGTTTACTGTTCTTGGCATCTGCAATGTGGCTGGTGAAGTCATGGGGGTGCGAGCGATGTTCGCCAGTTTGTGTCATCATTGACGTCCGCCAGGAACTTCGATAAGGCCAAAGGGACTTGTGTACAAAACTACCCCGAGAGCAGCTCGACCTTATGCCAGTGAATCCCGGCCTGTTTGATCTGAAGATTTCAGATGCATTCAGCTATTTGATTACCAATGTTTTCGTACCATAGTAGATGGTAACTGCCTTCATAACTTGAATTCGTCTTCACACCTTCCTGAATAGTTGAAACCCTGTTGGACATAGCATGTAACCGAAATGTGTTTTCCAAACATCTCGAACTGTTTTCGCACCTATGTTGGTTGGTGCAAAATTCAAGCCCCACAGGCAAGTGTTTTTGTTGATCGAGTTCGGCACATTAAATGACTGGTAGCGCCATTTGCCGTCCGTTGGTTTTGGTCAGAGAGACCGTGCGCACTGATTCTGTTGAACTTGTTGTCTTGCAAAGCCTTTTGTTGATTTGAAAAGACTGGTATATTTTGCGTAAGTGCTGGAACGTCAGTTGTCTCTTCGTGTAACTCCCGGTTTACATCTGCTTTTATCTACCACATGTAGGTCAAAGCTGTACAGCAGCAGAAACGTGGCCTGACCTCCAACACTCAGAAGTCGCTGACTTCCAGCTCACCCAGCCCACCCAAACGTTTATTGACACGTGTCCAGTCAAATCCAACCCCTTCGGGTGACGTTCGATCGAACGGGACTAATGGTCTAATGACATCGTCCAATGGCGGGTCCACGACAAAATCCTCAAAGATCCATTCTGCCAGCCTCCTAGGGTCCCCAATCACACTATCTCAGTTTCCGACAGACGAGGAGAATTCCAGTGCTCCTGGGGGACCGGGATCCGTCCCACCGGTGCTTCATGAAACTGCAAAGTCCAAATTCTCGCTGACACCCGAGAATGTCTCATCCAACCCAAGAAGAATTCACGCAGTTAAATCCCAAATTTCCGATCCAGGAGCTCCCCCGATTTTGGATAAAAACACCTATAAGTATGTATTTATCCATGGTGCTTGAACTCAACCGTCCTTTACGTTTCACCGCATCGACCCAACGTTTTCTGTTGGTAGATTCAGAAAGTCTACTTTCGGAAACGACCAGTTAGTTAGGTGATTACATCCTCCCGAAGGTGATTGCCTCCAGGAATTCGTTGTCTTAGAGGGAAGGCTGCTCTTTCCTTGCCAAATACTCGGATGAATTTATGTATCAATTGGAAAAGGTTTGGAACCGATTGAGAAGTTACCGTTTCAGAATAGCTTGAATTTGTTACCTTTTTATCCAGTCATCAACCATAGCAACACTCGTGCGGAACACATGTTCTTCACTATTGCGTTTCACTCTCATTGTCACTGGTGTTGTCACGAGCACATGACAGATCAATCAGCTGCGTACCATTCTTCGGGACGAGTGTCATTTGATCTGCGGACAAATCAAACTAGCTTGGATCACATGCACGCACACAAGCACCGCTACGGTTATGAACCAGCCGGTGCAGTCATACAAGTTGACTTTCAAAAGCGGTTATGTTGCTGCTCATTTTTGAGCATGTATGCGAATTGAAGTTGCCGGAACTAGAGGCACCATAAGCTGCCCTGTTGATATTCGTCCGCTTGGTGTGCGGCAAACAGACTGTCTGGAGCTCTCCATACCAGGGACTCCATCGAACCCCCGCTTCCAACAGTTTAGGTGGTTATGTGAGCCAACTATAACTCAACTGCTATTTATGCCAGATTTTTTATCCCGATTTCCGAGGACTACGTCTACGTGATCAGCCTTGAACAGGATAAAACTGGGGGAGGGTTGTCTAAGGACTTTCGGGAACTCTCCCATACTACTAATATGGATACGCGAAATAAATGAAATGCGCTAAAGTGCATTTACAGTCATATGCTTCCCCGGCTCTTACAGACAACGATTGGTCGAATTAGAATGGTTTTTCGACGAGTATCTTGTAAACTTGTGAAGCGCTGGTATTATTTGGGTTCGACCTTGCCTGTTAACCTACAAAAGCCACCCTGTGACTGGTTTGGTTGATGAAAATGCATGCCTTGTTCAGTGCGTCGTTTGTGATAAGTCCATCCCTAATAACACCGGTCGGGTGAATGCTGACCTTGTGGTTGTTGCTTCAGTTGGTGGTAAATTGCCCGCCTTGTTTCTCAGATGCACACGCGGACCAACCAGATCCTGACTAGTGGGGCTTCAGTGGAGACTTGCCTGTACTGTTGTTCAATCGAGTTTGCAGCACAAAAGCCTACTTATAATTCATTTAAGCCTATATTCAATGTGTCCTTTGTTAGCCATAATCTCCCGAAGATTGGTGTTAGTTGGCATTGCGGAGGATCACGGAATTCGATTTTATGGAGTGTACAATAGGAGGTTCCGAATGACTCGCTTTCATGCGCTTTTGTGGACGATATTTACTTATTTTGCTAACCAGGGAAAATCCTTTTGAGGATTCTCAGTCCTACCGGCAAGCAGATAAACGATCGACCCAAAGGGTTTTGCCGTTTTTTTTGGAGTGAAGGCTGGCCCACTGTACTTAAAGCTGCACATACACACCAATGTCAGCGCTGATGCTGTCGTCTATGATGGTGAGGACCAGCGACACTTCGTACATCTTCTCTATTGCTTCAAAGACCTCTGTCAAGGGTCGAGTTTACAATGCTGCGGTGCGCTCCATATTATTATACGGATCAGAAACCTGGCCGCTGCGCGCTGGGGACGTTAAAAGACTTTCAGTGTTTGACCATCGATGTCTTCGGAGCATTGCCCGAATCCGGTGGGAACACCGGATCAGCCATGGTGAAGTACTTCGAATGGTATTCGGGAGAAATAACTCTCCATCGATAGATGAACTGATCAAACGGTTGCGCTTGCTGGGTCACGTGCTGCGTATGCCAGTCGACCTCGATGGGCTCTTTTCGCACAACCTTAGGAAGGATGGAAGAGAGTCAGAGGCGGTCAAACAGTGACTTGGCAGCGAAGTGTGAAAGCCATTACCAGCCAACTTAGCTGCGCTGGTCATTGCCGTCTTCCTGGATGGGGACTCCGAGACAGTCCACATCACTGGTTAGAGACATTGTCAGATATGGTCCAGTCGCGCCCTCAATGGCGCTCGTGCATCCTTCAATGCATAGCTCCCTTCCCAATCCCCCTACTGACAGTGCCGGATTTATGCATCATTTTATCAGCTCCCGCCTGTAACGCGCAGCTACCTACTTCCCCCCAAATCATCGGTGAACGAAACTGCGGCAGCTACAACCTCTGTACGTCGAGTACGCGGTTATTGCAGCTTCAAAGGCAAGATGCAGAAGGGCAAAAGCTCTTGGTATTGGATTCGACAGTGGAAGTGTACTGTCGAATTCCTTTGAGGAGACGACCGTAGTGATTTACCACGAAAACATCGATGTCATCCGCAAATAGAAAATCCAGCTTAGCGGGTTCCATTCCACTCCACTGACAGCACGTCAGTATGGTCCAGTTTATGACGCAGTCAAACTGTTAGTACAGTGCTATCGAATCCCAGATATCAAATATAAGGTTGTGGGCCCACCATACACACACCCGCACGTTTGTAGCCGCATTGTAGAATCTCAATACCATGATAATCTCTGTTAAGATGCCCTTGGAGTCCACCATATTTTAGTGTTTCTCGACTCGTGGGATCGTGTTTGAAAGTCTATGCGGTGTGCGAATTTTCGTTGATACCAAATGTAGCTTTACTCCACAACGGGGCGCATCGTAATTCTTCTTTCGAAGTGGCTTTTGCCTGAGTAAAAGCATGTGTCGATCAACCGTATGACGTAATGATTGTCACTTCTCTCGTGAAAATGTAGCGGAATAGAGTTGCTCCTCTTGTATGGAAATATTTTGGATAGAAGATCGGTTAGAAGAAAAAGTGGACCAACGGAAGAAGTCTATCTGGGCGTATTCAACCAACCGGTGGTTCTGCATCGCGCTGTAAAGTTAGAGACGTACGCGGGGACATGCAGCGAGGCAGTTGTTTGGAACGTTTGACTCACGAGAAAGTTTCAGAAGCTGCTTCACCGGTCGCAGCGTGCGTTAGGCGGGTCTTCTTCTTCTTCCGGATAGAGGTAATCTAACATGGCTTCCGTACTAGTCGTCTTATCTGACGAGAAGCAGTTTCGCTCGTTTTGGGTAGGCTGGCGATTGTCACTGGGCATGTGGTACTTGTTGTCTGTTTGGCCGGTTTAGGTACACTCATCCT
Source organism: Opisthorchis viverrini (assembly GCF_000715545.1). Taxonomy (NCBI): domain Eukaryota; kingdom Metazoa; phylum Platyhelminthes; class Trematoda; order Opisthorchiida; family Opisthorchiidae; genus Opisthorchis; species Opisthorchis viverrini. The sequence continues at coordinate 411,006 of NW_008751839.1, forward strand.
CTCTATAAGGCCCCTCAATCGTAAAATCGTCACACAATGAACACAAGCTTCCAACCACTCAATTCTTTTGTTAATCTACATTTAGACTCCTTTCCATAAAGACATTCTCCAGACAAAGCTCGCCAAACCGTGTGTCCTGTCAAAACATAGCGTGTAAATTGTTGCGCAAACATTTCAGAAAGTCTCGAGTCACTCCGTACAACCATAGGGTTCGTCTTATTATATTTACAGCCCTAGAGTGAAAAGAAGAGAAAAAGAGGGAGGGAGGGAGGGGACCTAGTACTGGTCTATATCAAGCATTCTGAGGTGCCTACACCTTCAAACGCTCAATCAGACAGTCTGCAACGAAACTGGCTGCACAAACCCCACTGACCGATTAGTCGCCATTTCTCAAAGTGTCTCTAGCCAAGCGCAGGATGGGTCACGAGGGTCCCATCCTGGATACAACACCAAAACTCCTCGTAATCTCTTTCACGCCCTTTTACCAAGTCATATGTTGTCCACCACTTGTCTCAGTAGACGGTGTTTCGGCATTCGTAGCACATTGCCGAGCCACCATCGTTGATGGTGTTGGATTTTTTGCGAATGCTGCGCGGCCAAATACCTGTTTTCTAATTATCTTGTCACGAATTCGTTTATGCCACCCGGCATCAGCAGCACTTCTGAGGCATCGTTTGTCAAAAACCTGAAGTCGCCTCACATCGTCTGTCTGCAGACGCCGTGTCTCCCAACCATACAGCAGTCCAGCATTTAGTGTAGCCTGGTACACCCTGTGATGTGCGTTTCTGACACCACAATTGAAGCGAATTAGCAAACGTTATTCAGTCCTTCGAGATTCTTGCATTCACTTCATCAGGGGGGCGAGATGGCCCAAGTGGTTAGAGCGCGAATTTACTGACCGACCTCCGCCACTCGACTTCCCCTGTCTGGGCTTGGGCATCCTGGCAGTATCCCAGCCCTCGTGCTTCCTTCGGGTGGCATGGCAACTAGACACAGGAAGGGTGCTACAGCTGAACGCTTTCATCAGGTACAGTTCCGCCAGAAACTAGTACTACTTCTGAGGTAAGTAAAACTCCACAACCTCCGCGATTCTTCTTGATTTGTAAGGTGTATACTCAGAGGTTGCACGTTTTGAAGTATGAATTCACACTTTGAAGATGCAAAGCGCATGCCGAAAGATGGTACGATCAGTCTACCCAACAGAGCTCATGCTTCGCTTTGGTCTTCAAAGATGAGGGCGATGCGTTCTCCAGATCGACAACGCTCTTACGAGCAACAATTGGAACAGCGGATTTTGAGGAGCTTTCTCCGTCAGCCTCATCATTTTATCACCTACAAAGTTGAACGAAAACGGAAAAAGTAGATATCCTTGTCAACGGAGTGGGACGAGCAAATAGTTGATCCGTCAAGTGGAAGTTTGGTGAATCACGCCTTAATTCCAAGTGTTTAATTATGCCAAGATAGCTTAGTTGACAGAGACTGGTTTGCCTTTTAAAGCAATCGCTTCAAATCATTTCGGGAGCTTATCTATTTTCCCACAGTCCTTGATAACAAACCGCGGACACCTCGCAGCCTGTATGATCTTTGTCACTAATCTGTTGTGCGCACAATCACCAGTTTATTACATGCCAAATTCCGCGTTCAACTTTTGTGTGTGCGACTTGATTGCTTACAGTAAGGCGCAGTGACAGCAATATCATACTCCTAGTTACCATTGATGTCGTTCCACGTGGCGAAGATGATCGATTGCTACTTGTGGACAAAGTTTCTTCGAGAAAGAGCACCAACTCGTGGACTGTGTGCTCATATGTGCGTCGGATTTGAGGGTGTCTTTGTGGTGGTGACCATCTGTTGACAGCTGTTGTCCTTCAAGTGGTACTGAGTTTGACTGCTGACTATCTTCAATCAAACACCATCACTCGAGCCGTTATCCGCTTAAAGCAGGAAAGTTTTTGACCTGGTATTTGTACTCACTCGGTGTGATTAGCCGGCTTCATTAATCAGGCATGTGATGATCACATGATATCTGGTTTTCGGATTGCATGTTTTGTTTGGATGCAAACTCAGCTTATACGTTTTGCTCATATTTCTTGTACTCTCTTTCGGTTTGACGGTTTGTTAGTGGTCGGAAGTACAATGACCAGTGCTGGGGTGCAGAGACTACCATATTTATGAGGTATCGAACATTGTAGCTTCGAACGGTGACGTGTTGAATGCCTGGGTACGTAGTTAGCGAATCGTTCGGCATGCGTGAGATGGAAAGAAAGTGACCTACCCTCACAGCACGTGATAACATCCAATTAAACTAGCGAGTCACCGACGCCCCGAGAAAGTTGGGATAAAAAGCGTTCTAGTTCGAGAATGCCTGGGTACGTAGTTAGCGAATCGTCCGGCATGCATCAAGTCCATAGAAAACGACCTACAGTCACACGATTAGACTAGCGAGTCACCGACGTCCCTAGAAAGTTGGAATAAAAAGCGTTCTGGTTCGCAGGTTATCACATCCTTGTGTGTGCTGTGGACACCATGCATGATGAGAACCTAAACTTGGGTGACCAGTGGATGAACTCCATTGCTACTAGCCCGAATTTCGTTCCGCCAAACTGTCTTTATGACGATTTACAGATTTCTGCAGCAGTTTTTGTTCGCGGGAAACATCAGCTAATGATAATCGGCAGAATATGTCCGCCTTCCACGTTTATACGCGTATGAGCATTCCACTACCATTTGGCTGTTCTCTCCCCACCACAAAGTGCTGGTTGTCGTTCAAATCTTATCGTTCAGCTGTAGCACCCTTTCGGTGCCTAACTGCCATGGCACCTGGAATAAGCACGAGAGCTGGGATACTGCCAGGTTGCCCAAGCCCAGGTCGGGTTCGAACCACGGACCTTCCAGTCAGTAAATTCGCGGTCTAACCAACCACTGAGCCATCTCGTCCCCCCCCCCTCCCGGCTGTCGTTCCGAACTGTACACTGTAATAGAGGTTGAAATATGAACCAGATTGATAATTTTTTTGGATGTAGTGATGAGAGTTCAGTCTAATCAGTACCTGTTTCATACTGCCTACCGACTGAATGTGGGCCGGCAGAAATGTGGAGTTCGTATTACTGAAAATCGAACCAGAATGCTCGAGCGCTGTATGAAACTTTTAAGTTTCCTCATCATAAGTGAATGGATTCACTGTCGATCAGAGTGTTTTTTGGGCTACTCGTGAGATCAGTCATAATGGGAAGTGATTATTATTTCCTACCGGGTGCCTCCCTGGGGTCCAGTAATCTACATTGCGAATTTCATCCCTTTCCTCGTGCTTCTTCGGCCATCTGTCAAGGGAATACGAACAGAAGTTAAATTAATTACAGAAACATTTGGCTAAAAAAGCACACAACTCGGTGTGTCGTGTACAAATAGGCATGTCCCATCTCCGATATATTGTGACTGGTTTGTGATTCTGATGCTAGTTGATGCTGGTTAATAAATGATCACTTGTTTGTTTAACGTGAATGTTGGGCCCGTGTGGCGAATGGCGACCATCGTCCAGATGTGAATCGGCCACATGACTGACATCCATCACCTGTGCACTGGACAGTTGAGGCCCCAGCTGCCAACCAGTAATGGTGGCGCTGGTTCTGATGATCCAGATATTGGATCGGATGCCGTCTGGGAACCCTACACAGTTCATCTTTTATCGGTCGCAATTGTTCGGAGAGGCGTTTGTCAATAAGTGTATCCATTGATCAGAACTACCACAAAGTCGTTGTTTCAGATTCAGGCCATTAATAACGCGTTTTATTTCTACTGTGCACTGCCCTCGATAATGCGATCAGTACGATGTGACGAACCCGATTTCGGGGACGAATGGCAAACATTTGGAGAGGGTGAGTATGTAACACCCTTCCGGCGCATGGGTGCGATCCCACCCGGTGGAAGTACGAAGGCTGATATATTGCCAGGTCACCCAAACGTAGACAGAAGTAGTCGAGGTGCTGGGCTCGAATAACCTTCCACTCAGAAGGTCCGCGCCTTAGCCACTGAGCCATATCGGTAGCACAATGGAAAACCGCTCGAGTGACAGAAATGGTGATATCGTTAATCCATACCGTAGCCCAATAAAACATTGTGCTGTCGGGTCTATCCAAACATTGCTGTACACTTTCGAATTCTCGACTTCGACTTCGTTTCTCTTTCCTCTTCGCTGAAATGATGGTGTGATAAAGCTTTGTCAGACTAATGTGGTTCTATATCTTGCGATTTGAGGTGTTGATCTTATTGGTCTTGGTAAGTAAAAGTTGTCCATTCTACACTCTTGTTCGATTCTGCCCGTGTGGTTCGTCATGCCATGTCGGTGGTGTCTCACCTTTTTTGAGTGAGTTTTTCTAATCGATTGGCCCTAGCGTCTCCTCCATATCTTAGGCGAAATTCGTGCCATCCCTCTGGCCAGATTAGATGGACTGTACAAGGCATTTTCTATGCTACCCGTGGCTTTCTGTCGACGGTCTACACTGTGCCTCAGGCTGGTCAGTTCGGACTCTCTTTTATTTCAAATGCGCACTGGGATTCGGGGGTAAAGTATTTGTCACTCATTTTTCTTTCGTTCTGTTATCCGACCAATCGGTGGTGCATACAATTACCTCATAAGTTTCTCCGGTCTGAGTCAGCCTGTTCTCTTTCTTAGTTTTGACATTTCCCTGTTCCCTTTTCGTCATTTAAGTGCCACTGAAAAGGACTCGATTACAAACCAGACGTTTTCCCCACCTCGAGGCACTGTGTCTTTCCATGGCGGCCTGGAGCTTGCCAGTCAAAACACTGGCCAGACATCACAACAGTCGTGCGCTGGGTCTAAACACCCGTCCCTCGAACGTTCCCTGTCACCTCCGAATTTCACCAACCCTCGTCGTTATTCGACCGAGCCCACTGCCACAAAAAAATCTACCTGTGATTCCCTGGACGCACATGGCTCCATACCGAAAACAGCAGTAGATTCTTCCATGGCCTCCTCCGAGCCGTCGTCCTCGGGAGGGTCTTCTGCATTCTCGACTGTGCACCACCTGTGTCAGGACCCGCTACAGGAGCTTGCCAGGCGCACCCAAGCTGGATCAAAACGGAACGCGCTCCTACTGTGGTGTCAATCTCGAGTTTCGGGATATCGTGGCGTGGAAGTGACCAATTTCTCGAGTTCATGGAACAATGGATTGGCTCTGTGTGCTTTGTTACACACATACATTCCTTCTGAGATTCCGTGGAACGAACTGGTTACCCCCAACGGTTTGCCCGTCGATAAGAAACGATGTTTTGAAGTAAGTAGGGAATCTACTAGCCTGATTCAGTTGGCCTTGTTTCAGTCTCATCATCATCACTGTACACAGATCTTATGTAAACACAGGATTGATGTTTTAGCATCCAAGTAATATGGGTCCCCTTTCTTTGTCGCGGCACATGGATTCACTTATTTGTGAATGAAAATCGTGTTACTCGAGTCTGTACGCGTTCGCCGATCGAGACCATGCGTCCAGTTGGCAATTGATCAGGTGGCTGTTGATCTGTCCACCGAGTTTGACAATTGATTTGCAAATGTTTCGTCACCATTCGACGAGACATCTTCAGTGCGCTGTTGGTCTCGAATGGTGACAAAACGTTTGCAAATCAATTGCCGAGCTCGGCGAACAGATCAGCAGCAACCTGATCAATTACCAACTAATGCACCCGAGCTACCAATATTCCAGCACTACCACCCGTGCTCCCAGCATGCGCTGGCTTCGCTCGGGAGTTCAAATCCTCGTGCGACCGAGCATGCACATTGTTCATAATAGCGTGAATCAAGTCCAGTGGTCTCCCTGTTTGGTGTTGACTAACCGAGTTATTGCGGCGGGGCAGGTGAAGGACTAGTCAAAGGAGACGCATATGTAAAGATCCCTCTTTCTGATACACACTAATTTGGTTTTAACGGGATACTCAACTCAATCCTGGTTGAACCTCTCGTTTGTGATGTTTTTCAAGCGAGTGACCCCAAAGCGGCCCAATTTTTAGATTGCTGCGATATTCGAGATAGCGCAGAATATTTTTTTGATGGAACACTACTCATGAGGCTTCTGAAAACTCTCCGACAACCCACCACGGGGTTACGCCCTTTTCGGGACTTATTAGTTAGGCACAGTTTCCGTTTTACTCGAACTCAAGTTGGACTAGGTTTGTTTGCACACTAATTAGGTTTTAGCTGGAGACTCAATTAAACCCTGGCTGAAATATATCGTAAGCGGGAGATTCAGCCGTTAGTGATCCGTGGTCGGTATCTTGAATGTCCACAACTGAACAGCTTTTTTCGTCACATATTCGGCTAAAGATAGCTCTACTATTAACCCGACCTCTGCTGCCGTACACAGAAAGTATCCCACAAATGAGCATTTGAAGAACTGGATACTCGGTCGAGTCGCACATTTCCGCGCGAATTTGCTGTGAATTTCGAACGCCCGATCAAGGTATAATCGACAAGGTTTAATTCAGCACAGTTGCAACTCGGGAGCGCTTGTTGCACACGATGTTTGGGCCAACTGAATCGTGTCAACCAATTCATAACTGCTTCTCATAGGAACGAGACTATACCTCTTAGCGATCAAAGTTGAGTGTGGAGAATGCCGATCAATCAGAGCTGCATCCTGAACTCAATGTAGGTAGGAGGTTAACAATGACATGCCTGGGTCCAACCAGTTTTCCCTAGCTTGACTTGTCCTTATTTCAAATTTTTATGGCAATCTACTCATTTATATCAGAATCCCGGAGTATGGTGGAGTCAACTGAAGAATCCTTCGTTAGTCCAGAGTGTTTAACCAAAACATCGCTCAGCTGTAGCACCCTTTCGATTCCTAAGTGCCGTGCCACCAGAAGGAAACACGTGGGCTGGGATACTGCCAGCTTGCCCAAGCTTGGAAGGGGAGATCGAGAGGCAGAGGGTTCGAACCACGGACCTTCCGGTCAGCGCTCGAACCGCTGAGCCATTTCGCCCCCAGTATTCAACCGAACACTTACATGCTGTTTTCTATTAGACCAGAGAAGGACGCGTGAGATGATACGACAATTGGGACAGGGCGCAATCATGGCGCAAAATGTAATAGCATTGTGAGTAGCGTTAACATTATTGTGAGTGAATAAACATAAGATTCAGAGTCAGGTTGGCGTAACCTCAGTTTGGGACACCCAACGGATCACTCAAAGAAAACAGGTTGGAGATTGGATCAGGATGGTGGGAGCGAACTTCCTGCATTGTTTTAGAACAGGTCACGTGAATCCAAAGTTCAGAAACAACAACCCTTGTACGTTACTCTCAGCTAATCTGTGGAAGAAAGGCGTGAATAATATCGTCATGCACATAATTGATGATAATCGCTCATCGCTCGATGTGAACTGTGTAAGTAGTGGTTGTGCCAACCACTAACCCGCCTAATCTGTGGAAGAAAGGCGTGAATAATACCTTCGTGCACATAATTGATGATAAACGCTCATCGGTCATGTGTAATTAGTGGTTGTGCCAACCACTAGCCCGCTAATGCACCGATGATGTCACCTCGATCGGTGATGAAACGTTTGCAATCAAATTGCCCAGCTTGGCGAACAATCCAACGACCACCTACCCTACCTGAGCTACCAACATTTTCCCCCATAGAAAATGCATTATTTGTACATGGTCACTGCGAACAGTACCCATCTAATTCACTGCAGGTGAGGCAGCTGCACGAGTGGAACTTGGAATTCCTCAGATTGGATGCACATACTATGTGACATTCTTCTAGGTATGTGTCTCTGGCATTTGGATCTCCAGATATGTCCAACAAGTCCAAAGGGTTCCACGATTGCGTGTGAGCTCGTCGCTTTTAGGACTCTTCCATCTGTCATCGTACCGTCTTCAGATCTTTGAAGTCCCCTCCGTCTAGAAGCCTGGTGTGAAAATTTCACGTTATCTGACGTCTGCAACAAGAATTTTTCAGTCCACTCTTCTGATTTGGTGCACGTGTCAGAGTGGTATGCTGAAATGTGGCAACCAACACACACAGCGTTTGCAGGTTTGACAATGCACGTAATATGGACGGTAATTCTGAGTGACTCCAACCTCACTGAAGCACCACATGCATCGCTAGCCCTACATATTTACAGCTTGTCATTTCCTCCGATGCACTTCTTTTCTGGTACAGGATTTTCGGAAGAGTTGTTGACCGTTCACGACCGTTCTCACAAACCAGCTAGGATTGAGTCCCCTGTTAACGCCAACTTGACTTGTCAGTTGGGGTACTTTACCGGTTTCACAGGTCTTGGTAAATGGGTGTTTGCTGGATCATTTTGTCCATAGGTGTTTTTGCTCCAAATTGGCCTTATTTCAAGGTAGACACATCAAACTCTACATGGATATAACTGAACGGGAACCGAATCGTTAAGCTGTAATGCCCTTACCGTGCCTAGCCGCCATACCACCCAAAGGAAGCACGAGGGCTGAGAAACTTTCAGGTTTCCCAAGCCTAGACAGGACCAGTAGAGATGTAGAGGTTGGATTCGAACCGCGGACCTTCCTTTCAGCCATCTGGGGCCCGAACGAACTACCGAATGACCTATTGTATGCAGTTACCCCCCTATTCCTGTGTTTAATGTTTAACGCGTCCCTCTCCTCAATACGACTATATGATTGTACACAATCACTTCCCTAAGGCGACTAAGGTGACGATTTTCCCGAGTCCATAAACAGTGTAGCGTCAAACGTGAGGAATTATGTAACCATGATACAGACCATAAAGCCAGATTTTTGTCCATCGATGCCCCACTCATGTTCACCACAGTATGTGGGGTGCGGTAGCTGCATTACCAGCAAATGTGATATGTCGTGTGTGGCGTCTGACCGACGCCCATGGCATAAGTTTAGTCTGAAGCTATGAATGACTCTTCTGTGTCGGCTTTCTATCGCACCGGTCTTCTAACATCTGTATCATCCATTTGGGACTGAAGACAAGATTACGATGGCCTGTCTGTGCTGGTTTAGACTACCATTTTTCTGCCGCCATATGCATACACTCGATGAAATGCAATTAAAGCGACGCTATTTCCCACAGCTGATTTTCAACTTGGCATCCAACATGGATGGCGGTTGGACCAGTTTCTATCCGTGGTAACACGGGCGGTCTGCATAGTGCCAGATGTTCTGTGATCCTGTGAACCCTATTTAAACAAGCTCAAAGAGGCTTGCTGAGAATCATAAGTCTACCTGAACCGGACGGTATTGTAATGGGTGCCGCTTTGTTGTACAGTGAGGTACCTGTGTTCCCTGTCAATTCTTTTGCGTTCCACTACACTTGCTCTGCTTAATGTCATGAAATCTTTCCTTCGATAACTGCCCAAGGCGAAGGATTTCGCCCGTAATGGATAGACAGCTGGTACAAGTGTATTAGGAGCATATTTCTACTTTTAGGAATTGGAGAGAGAGTTTACATAAACTCATTTGAATGCTTTTCACTGCAGGTCGCTTTCCGAGCTGCTGAAAGAGACGGTATACAGACAACCCTACACTTACAGGACATGCTGGCCACGGAACGTCCGGATTGGAACGCTGTCATGTCTTATGTGACTTCCATTTATCGACGATATGAAGTCCCACTCGGAATCACCAGTCACCCTTCCACTACAAACATGTCTTCCAATGTCTCGGGTGTATTGAGCTAAGCTAGAATCTCTTTCGAACTGTGGTGAACGCTCGCCTCAAGCACCCCTCGCCCCATCAACATGTCAAGACATACCAATCAAATATATGCTCAGGTCACGACGAGGTCGACGTTCGCTGGGATAAACAAAACGCTAGATTTCTTATTATCCCCGCTCACTCACAATCTGCCTTGTATTGTCGTCTTGGTGAATTTTTCCTTCGATTTTTATGCCCCACTCCTTTTGTGTGGCTGGACGACGTTCGCCAATATGCTACCCGTTTGATCCACTGAACTTAGTCCACCAGAATATGTATGCATGTCTGCCGGTTTTGTTCCAATTCAGTTTGCATTACAACCTTCTTGGTTCTAGACACTTTGTGTCCGGGAGGAGATAGAACCTGATCACGCGTCGCTTGTGAGTGATCTCAAAATGTGGTTTGCGAATTGGCCTAGGAAGGGGGTGGGGGCTTCCAGCTAGATTCGCTGCAGTTCGAAACGCAGTATTCAGTGGTTTGTGCATTCATCGTGTCTGTGGATATTTGTTCCTCCTTATTCAATTTCGAATGATTATTTCCCGAACCAGAAAAGTAGCTACACACAGACATAGATCGACACCCGGCTTAAACAAGAACCATCAAAGACTAGTCGTTGGCTACTTGTGGTTTTGTAGAGCACATCTGACAGTTTTTGAAGAACACGTGGCCGCTCTGTATGAACGCAGCGGGGATTCCCTCCACACAACTTTTGCTTTTTATTGGGAATTTTTTTTCAACATCCGTTCAGTCCCTATCCACCGATGCACCTACAGAGTCATTCGAAAAAAAACCTCTCTCTTTTGAACGGCTTGAAATCGCAGGAGGTGTGAGGCCGTCTAGTTTGATTATTTTTGTAAAATTCTGTTGCCAATTAGACGGGATGCTTCGGTGGCCTTTGCTAGTTCAATAAATTCGCTTGGTAAACCAAATGACGAGTGGACACAAACAAACTGTTCCGTATAAGAAGCGACACAGTCACTGTGTTTAGCTGTCGCATGCAGTCATTATACATAGTTTGGGGGTGTGGTGGATAAGGCTTGTGTTTTTGAACGCAGAATTCCACTCTAAAGCCATTTGGGCAACCCTCGAATTTCAAAAGTCCGGAACCAAGGTATTGGTCAAGCCAAGGCGCATATTAATAGGAGGGGCTTAGTACTTTTGACTAGCATTTGCTCACTGCTTTCCAATTAGACTTTCGGTTCCACTTACCCTGGTTCGTCGTGTATTCCCTGGTCATAGATCCATTCATTACTCAATCGTTCAGCCGTAACAACCTCTGGGCGTCTAGCTGCCATTCCGTCCGAGGGCTGAGATACTGCCAAGTTGCCCAAGCCTGGATAGGAGTTATCGGTTGAAGTTCCTCGGTATACTTCACTTGTGAACAGTGAATATATGCGTTATCCAGTTTAAGGAACTGTTCAGTACCCACGTGTGGTCGGTTACCTGCGCACTTTTCATTCAACTTATCGATGATTCTTCAGTGTTCATAAATCAGAAGTAGTCACTTGATTGTTTTGCGGGCGTGATGACCTTGTCTACTAGTCTCAACTTGTCCACCAAAAGCTACGGGAAATAGAAACTTGCGGAATGAGTGGTTCAGTATCCCCGATTCTAACTCATCTCACCTAACAAACGGTTTATTTGGGATGCCCAAAGCTATCACTTGGATGTTTGATGATAAAGCCGGATTGGAAAAAGCACGCTTGGCGATTAAGAATGAGCGAATGAGGTCTTGCTGACCACGCAAAATTGTCATATTCGTGAGTGCCCTAATCTATGGAGCTGAACTGTGGTGCGTTACCAACATCGTATTATCGCCAAGTGATTAAGCGGAGGGGCTCGGTAAAACGATCAGCCAACTAGCTTGAGCACTATTGGTGTGGTATGCACAGTTATCACGGCCAATACGTCCCAACGTGGGATCCTCAAACGTGAAACAGCCGCGTTATTGGAGAGATTGGCGTGCCCCTGTTGTGTAGTTTGTCATCGCTTTGTTCCTGAGCTGCGCGATGATTGCAAACGTTCGATCTCCAGTCACCAATGCGTGGGCTGCTCCATGAATATCTCAGATCACAGCGACCCATACTTGACGCTGGGCGGTAGGCTTATCACCACTCATGTTTTCGGCGACAGATGGCGTAGATAGCCTGGAGACCATGAAGTTCGCTATCTGGCCCGCAAACACACCTCTGCAGGCACCACTGCAGAGGATACCTCTGGATACCTCTCACCGCAGAAGCCACCTCTTGCATCATGTCGAAGAACATGTCGATGGCTAGACTGGGACACTCTTCGTTTCTGTTTGGCTAGGGAGAAAAAATTCGTAGTATTCGGGTATGGAAACACATTCGATAGTCAAGCCACGTAGTGTGACCGTACGTTCAGAGGTTGATAATCTGGCACAACGTCTCAAGTTGATTTTGAGTCCCATTAAGGCGTCACTAGTCCCAGGTTTTTCAGGGTGTCACTTGGCAAAACGCCATCAGCATATTTGACTATCCAAAAATGCAGTGAACTGTAGAGGATTGGGGATAACCGGTACAGCTGGCGTACTTCGGCAAGTGTATCAATGCCGCGAGGATATTAACCATACTTCCAATCTTGGGCTTTGTTTACGGACCAGTAGGAACGTATAAACTTGGTAATCCATCCAGCTGCATGGTATTCCGTAGGGTGGAATTGCCAATGATACCCGTGGAAGCTAGTTAGAGATATTCTTCCGAGCTACTGCGATGTCCGAGTATACGGTACTGTGTGATGATCGATCCTGTGCCATGGTGGAAACCTCGGTTGAGCTGTTCGTATGGATGTTTTCCAGTCGCTAGCCGCTTAAGTAAAAGCAGTGCTGGTTTCTCGACTGTTGTATCAGTTTGGCCGGTACCACATGCTTCTCTCTGCAAAAAACCGATGCATTTTCTTTGCGTTCCTACAGTTTGTGGAGGATCTGTCCCACACAGTCGCCCTCTGATAGTGGAGTACGGTTGACGGTATATGGCTTTGGAGTCATAGGCATGAGTTCCACGGATCCATGTGATTAGCTAAAACGTTCCCTGCATCCTGGAATTCCGTGATCGAGATCTAGAAGTGTGTCCCTGTTGTATGGCCTAGAATAACATCAAGACATGATATCTATTCGATTCTTTTCAAATGTGATAAAGGAGCTCTCGAAATCGTCTATATTGGTGACTGGTCCCATGTTTTTAGATTTCGCCGTTAAATAGCGGTTACGGTCAATCCGAAGGGAGATTTTTATCGTCGCAACCGGATGCATTTCGTCGCGTCAAGTAGCTCGAATATTTAGGCATACTAACTCAGGCAAAGACCGCCTACTGGATTAATCGACTGATTCCGTTTTAGAGTACACCTAATTGAGATCAGGGAATGAACGTTCGGCACTTGTTGCGTTTAAACGCACCGACTTCCAAGCGCATTCTCCAGTGGCATGATATCCAAGAATTTTGCTAGCGATTACCTTACCCAGATGTGATTTAAGTCTCGCTCGAACTGACGAGTGTTGTGTACCCCCACTTTTTCTGACTTTCATGGCCTGCCGTCCCGTCACTTCGATTCAACGAGGATTTGGTCGATTTGATTGGCCGTCTGCCATAGTTTGTCTCAATTGCTGGGAGACACATCCGTTTGATATTCTCCAAGTTCAGCAGTCGTGCACCGTTCTAGAACTGTTCACCAAGGTCATATTTTCTAAAGACATACTAAATCAACTCGTCAGGTGAAACTATATGATATCCCGGCTTATTTTTGGCTTGTAATTGTTCGTAAAACTCATGTAAGAACCGGTGACTGAAACTACTGGTAGGGCGTCCTTCGGTGTGTGCTACTCCTGGCAGAAAGGGAATCCATAAGTTTAAGCGTCTTGCCGGTTTATCTGGGAGTGGGAGCCACAGTTGTAATCTGGTCTGTCGTTCCAAAGGAAGTAGTGCCCAAGGCCTGCCATGCAACCCAAGGAAGCATTTGGGTTCGGATGAACTGCTAAGTTGCCCAAGTAGTCGAGATGCACTCACTCAATGCTTTAGAACATTGAAATGCGGACACTCGAAACAAAAGCATAAGCTATTTAACACACATGTAGTGCCCTATTAGGTTTGGTGTTCAGCGCTGTCTAATCGGCGCGTGGAATAAAAAGGCCAGGATTAACTTCGGCGTTTCAAGAAGTTTACGCCAAAATGTGGAACAAAATAAAGTGATCCTACAATCCCTCGGTCCGTTATCGATGATCAGAGGAACTCAGTTTTCAATATCATCCTGTAAGTGAGGCCAAAAACACTACAAATGTTACCTGGTTACTGGGATTCACCAGTACTGCACCTCTCACGATTTGAACCTGCGACATCCCAGTCAGTGGTTGAATAGTTAACCTTTCAACTACGGGCGACTGATCGGCAGAGTGCCCAACTCGCACTCCTGCAATCACAGCATCCAGATCGTAAGGCTACATGTGTCGACTGCCTGCTAGATTGACAACGTCATGTGGATTCCGTGATTAGGGGATGAGCGGCACATGTCCTAAGTGCGAGCTAATCAAATTGCCGACCTGCAGCTCGTCGCCGAACAGTTAGATGATCACAGTGCCAATTTGCAATTCGTGGGTTCGAAACTCTATACGGGAGTTTCGTGAGATACAATAAAGATGAAACGATTGTACAGTGCTTCTCGTCTTCAGTTGCTCCACCCGGCTTCACGTAGCACGTTTATTGTAAATCACCAAACACCTTCACACAGTCAGCAAAGCTTACAATCGCCGGTTAGGTTAGTTATGTTGTTAAACTCAGTTGAGTTACCGATTCACCTTTTTGCTAAACAGAAATCAAAATACTACTCATACAGTTGTTGAAATTTTTCGACAGCCCTCGACCGGTTTCGCCCTTCTTGGGGCGCAGTCCCCAAGCTTCCGTCAACCTTATATTCTAACTGAAACCAAAGTGCCCGAAATTAGTGAAATACTGAGAGACATGAGGCGGCCTGGCGCAGCACATTCAGTTGCCTGAAAACATCAAAAACGAGAGATTCAGCTGGGTTCCAGGTGAGTCTCTCGCAAAACCAAATTTGTTTGCAAATGAGTGTATTTCAGAGATCAAAATAGTATTCATGGTCAACAGGCTATCCAAACCGACCGATTTGTCTATTCTTAGCTTTACTCGGTCTTGCTTTAACAGACCATCGCTACGTGATCAAAACAATAGAGATGATATTAGAACGTGTACTTGTTTCATCTCAGATTCAGTCAGAGCAGAGAGGTACCCACCCATTCAGTATCGTGCTGTCAGCTTACATGTAAATTGTAATGCCTTGAAAACAGTAGTTCTTCTATTTGTTCTGTTTCACTCTAAGTTGTTAGGATCTTATCCAGAAGAGGGTCGATGCTGGAGGTAAGAACTCTATGAATTGTGTTATTGGACCTGTGCGTGCGTGTGGTCCAGGCTGTGATGCCAAGAAAAGTTGTGATTACTAGTATGGTTAAACTGATTGGTTGGTTCTTTCAAACGTCACTGTCCTTCCACGATAAGCATCTTTGATATACCATCAGTTCAGCGAGTGTCTGGATGAACAGCATTCTTGCGAACATAGCCCCTGAGTCAGGTAGCACCACAGGAGCTTGGGACCTGTCGGACGCCCTTGTTTTAGACGTTGGTGGTCGCGGGATTTGTCGAATGCATACTCGAAAATAATGTTTGCGTCAGGACAGGAGGACGATTGTTCGAACGGGGATCATGTGAGTGTGTCTTCTACAAATCCTGCAACCACCAATATCTAAAACAAGTGTCCAGCGGGTTTCAAGCGTCTACGACGCGTTACCTCACTGGGAAGTCCTGACTGGCCGGTAAGTCGATCGACACAACCAAGGTATGTCGCTGGGTCGTCGTTGGATGCGTCAAGCTTCTCGCTCATACCACTCAAGCGTAAACATGTTCACCAGTTCAGACGAAAAAAATTAGACGCTTTCAAATTGTGATGATGGAGTAGTGGCAACACTCTCACCTCACGTCAAATGTGCAGAGTTCAAGCCCCGACACGGCTAAGCGTATGCACTGCCGATGAGCTCTAACAAGGGCGAAACTTGAGTCCAGTGCTTGCTCCTTTGGTGTGGACTCACCGGAATGATTGCACCAAGACAGGAGGCCGACTGTTCGAACAAGAGTCATGTGAGTGTGCATTCTGCAAATGCCGTAACCACTCACATCTAACAGCCCCTCAGTATTGGGTGACCTCCAATAAGAACTGATCTGTTGACGAGGCTTGGATACCGGGATGCCTATGCACAGTTATGGTGAGAAAAATGGTTCCTAGTTCGTTTAAATCAAAGTCTTTGAGCACCAAGTTGCTGCGTGCATTACCCTCAGAAAGCGATACAACTCACTCCAACTAAGCGCCCCAGAATAAGTATCAAATTCAAATTGATAATCTTACTCAACCGGTTGCAGATCACCAGATGTCATTCTCTATTCTATTATTTTACGATCGCCGTCATCGGTCCCGCAGCGGGACAACTTCTCTCTCTCTGCAATTTGTTTCACTGTTCTGACTTGTCTTGGTTGCACCGGAAACCGAAATTCAAGTCACAAGATCTTTCCATCACATGGGTTGGCAGCTGAATTCACTGCTGACCTAATTGATTCTACCCTGCTCGTTTTTCCACCGAATATGAAGTCAGATGAGCATCGGACTATGACAGATCTGTGTAGCGATATTTCGCTCTCTCTCTTTCCTTTGAGCTAGTAGATTACTTGAGTTTAAACCATTTCAACTCCTCGAATGAGATATGTGTAAACATCTCTAGGTTAATTGTGTGCTTTCTTTGGGATGGAGATAATTTACTTTTCGTTTCGAAACTTAAGTTAAACTTTGAGAATCCAAAAAGTCTTGAATGCAAGGAACCATTGCTTGTGCGGGTGTCAAAGGTTGAGTCTGTTACAGAGAGTTCGCCGTTCAAACTCAAATTCTATATTTCTACTGTCATCTTGTGCGCTGGTTTTGTCGAACCTAGTTCCGAGGTGCTACGGTTGATAATCTTGTTTGAAATGGTGTCATTCTGCACAAAGAGTGATTCTCTTTCAACGGTATCAACATCATTATCCCGTATTTCTGGGCAGGAAAAAGAACCAGTAAGTGGTTAAGGTCATGGAGGTTGTCGTTTCGAATTATTTGCTACTGCACCGCTAAACGATAGTGTTTTCTTCAAGCACCAATTGATAAAATGCCCGCGTTGAGCTGTAGGAGGTTCAACCAAACAGACGACTGTCATGGTTGTCAGATCTGCTCTTGAAATCGCAGCATCTTCCGTATGGTTCGGGTTCGGATCAACTCAATCTTATGGTTGGGTAAGAATATACCCACCAAAAGTAGTTTCATCACCTGCAGTGTCGTGTCACATTCACTCATGCCTGCGTCTTGATACCACCAGCGTTAGTCCGGTCACTTTGACGGAGCAGTGATCGTCTGGTCTTGGAAACTAGGGCATCGTGTGTCACGACTACACTTGAACGCACAGGCTTACAGGGAATCGACATCTAAAATTACTCCCGAGTTTTTTTTAAAAGCAGAAGTCACAGTCAGTAATGAAGAACAGACGAAGGATATGGCGACTGGTGAGTATCTCCTGACTACTCATAGATAAGTTCACTGGTGATATTCTGTCGACTGAAAAGGTTGACGAAAGAGTTTCATGGAGTGGACGGATTATTCGAATATAGCTAAGAGATTCTCGATCAGAATAACTGATGTGGTTATCGATCTGTTGGATGTTCCGATGCGTTCATTGGCTGTTGATCGCGTGGCCGTTCATCCGTCCGCTAAGCCTGGCAATTAGCCTGGACGTTGGTAAGATACACTCATTTGCACACAAATTTTGTTCTCACGGGATATTCACCTAGAGCTTAGTTGAATCTTTCGTTTGTGACGTTTTTAAGCAACTGAATTTGCTGCACCAGGCAGCCTTATTTTTCAGCTAGTACAATATTGGAGATATCGCGATATATTTTATGGACATAATACACTACTCACGAAGTTGCTGAAGACTCTTGTACAGACTCCGACTGGTTTCGTTTAATAACATCATAAATGGGAGATTCAGCTTGGTTCCAGGTGAGTCTTCCGTCAAAACCAAATTAGTGTGCAAATGAGTGTATTTCCTAAGGAGTACAAGGTTGACGACCTGATGACCCCCAAGAACGGTAAAATTGACCGTGAGCTGTCAGAAAGTGTTCCAAATTTGACAGATTCCGACAAATACCCTCACTTGCATACGGATTCGGTTTTGATAGGAGACTCAGTGGAATCCAGCTGAATCTCTCGTTTGTGATTGCCCACTTCAACCGAACGTGTTGCACCATGAGACCACATGTTTCAACTGCTGCGTCATTCGAGATTTCGTAATACCCTCTTGACTAGAAATAACATACTACTCATACGGGTGCTGATGAGCTGGTTATCATCGGAAAGGGAGAAACCGGTAGCTCAGAGTTTTCAGCTACCTTACGATTGGAGTGTTACGTCTAGACAACAACGGTATCTGAAATATCGTAGCAAGTGGAACACGAGACTGCTCGGTGCAACACACTCATTTGAGACAGACAATCATAAGCAAGAAAATCAGTTGGATTCAGATGAGCAAATGAGAGTATTCGCAGAATGAAACTCGGCACTTTCACCACGTGCACCGAGCGAGAGCTATCAGGTGTGCACTCATCTTTGTAGTATCTTATGTGTGTATGCGGCTTGTCAGGTTCTCATATTTAGGTTGATTTCCATTGATTTCCTTTTGAAGATAAATGACATCCACAGTCTTCAACAACTCGTACAAATTGTGTTAGGTTGGATAGAAGAATGTCATTTGGTATGTGTTTTTGGCCAGTTGTCCTTAAATGTGGACGAAAAACTAGCTGGGAGATCGAATTCTTGACCTGGAAAACGACATGACTTTTGGAGTACGACATGAACAGGGATAAGAAAATTGATGTTTCCCGTTTGAAGTAAAAAAAACAGTTGAAATACTATTAAGGTGTAGAGTTTTGAACCAAAGCAGGAGATTAGGTAAATACCCTTTCTCAGACGGAATTTCCCCCACTTGACTTCACAGTCAAGATACCCTCCAAGACAGGTGATTACCTGCGGATGCAAGCTCATGTTGAGTACCAGTATGGTCAAGTCAAAGAGATCAAGCCAAGGGCAAAACCTCTGGACTGCCTTCTGTCAGCTCTACTATGTCGAAAGTGTCTTTCGAACTTTTGGCACTAGAGAGTAACTTGGTAAAATGTGACGTGTATGACCTCTCTGGTCACATAAAACTTCCGGTATCCTGATAGTTGCTTCAACGGACTACCTGGTGTAAATAAGATGGATTTAATCGGGCAAACGAAAGTTTATATTGGGTACAATACCGCAGAACTTCTCATTTACGAACGAGTCAATAGTAACCATCCGGTTCTTTCGCCTTCTCAGGGGGATTTGTCCTGTAAATAGAACCAGTCTATGTTGAAAACCGAGAAACTGTACAGCTAACTAAAAGAAGTTCTGAACCCGTGACCTGCCGGCTAGCAGCTTGGACAATTAATAGCTTGGCCACGGGCGACTGATCGGCAGTGTGATTAACTCGCACCTGAAAAGTATATAGTGCTGCTCATCCTTCAGTCAGGGGACCCACGTCACGTGGTCACATGTTTCGACCGGCTCCTCGAGTGACGACTTCCCAGAGAGATTTCGCCCTCATCGGCTGAATATCATTCTTCCTCTGAGCAACTTAAAGGGGTTTTAACACATAATCTTATTGAGTTACCGAGAATTCAAGCACTTGAAATGGGGGCCCATCGGAAATTCATTCATTCCCCTGCATCCTATCCGGACAAGTTTTAAACCCCATCGTGTAATGAACAATCTAGAGCTTTGTCCGACAATCAATCGAATATCAGTGATTCCCCCAAGATGTTATTCACTGATTTTGAATCTGTGTTTTCTGAAGTACTGCTACTTCGACCTGTGCTGGTCTTTATGCAGTCAGCCAAAGTACCTCAGTGAGCGTTTGGCCTACATTGTAACGCACTATTGGTATTGATTTTGAATACATCGCCTATATTAAAATGGATGGGGTTCTCACAGACAATCCTTTTGGCTCAGCACTTGCTGACACATACTTTGCAGTGATGTATGTTGCAAGTTGCACTGCACAAACTAGTGTCTTACCAACTTTTTCCCTGAAAGACAGTTCCGTAACCATTCTGAAGGAAAGCCATACGATAGTTAGACATTCTTAGGTAAAAAAAAATCCAAACAACAGGTTGTCCGAACTTTCCACCGTAAAGTCAATCGCAATGGGTAGCACATCCACTTTCCAAGTTTTGAACCAATGGCATTTAGACGCACCTTGTAGAAACTAACAGCCGCACTGGCGCGGTTGAAAATTTAAGAAGCCAGTGCACTTTAGTCGTACAACTTCAAGCTCATCAACTTCGAGGAAGAGAACCTTCCTCAACCCATGTTTTCTATCAGTTTATGTGCAGTTACCACCATCATTTATGCGTTTGTAGAACAGCTCTCGTGTTTCGTAATACAAGGTAACAATTGCCCTGAATCTGGCACAATCGGCTGCAAGACAGTTGGTGATTAGATGTCATTCTGTTGACCTTTTCACAGTCAGGTACACTCACATGTGCCAGTCAATACTGACCAAGCTGCCATCAGCAGTTTTGTGTCCGCCAGTGATGCACTCTAACAGGAGTGAAACTCGAGTCCAGTGCTCTTTTGTCCATATAAACTCACAAGAATAACTGCACCAAAAGAGGATAAGGAGTGTTCAAACTTGCGTTACGTAAAGCTGCAAGCATGTGTCTATCTCAGCACTAACTTTGGACTATCCGCACATTCCGGTGAATGCCCTCACGTGACTTTTATTGGCGTTATCATAAACTGTACCCTCCCGGTACATTTTTAGTGTGAAGACCGATGAACGTCTGATGGTGGACCATATCTCGTGAAATTTTGGCGAACATTACTAACGAGCCTACAGTATTTCCAGCATTTTGTGGTTACCAGAGATGACTGCAGTTTATCCAAGAATCTCTAGATTGGCTACCTGTTCAGTCCATAAATCTGTTTCACACTGACAACTAATAAGCTGTTTGTGGCACAATTGATTACAAGCAAGTTGTAAAAGAAACTTTTTAGCGTATTTTCGTATCTGTATCCTACAACAGATAGAAACCCAGTAAAATACACTCATTTGCAAACAAATTTGGTTTCGCGGGAGATTCTCTCATCGAATATCATAGCAACTGAAACATGAGGCGGCCTGGCGCAGCATATCCAGTTGCCTGGAAACATCAAAACCGAGAGATTCAGCTGGGTTTCAGGTGAGTCTCTCGCAAAACCAAATTAGTTTGCAATTGAGTGTATTTCGCTAATTTCGTGCAACGTAAGATTAACGAAAACTCGGGGACTGTGCCTACCTGGTGAGCCCCAAGAAGGGCAAAACCGGTGGTGGGCCGTCGAAAGATTTTCAGCAACCTTATGAGTAATGCATTAAGGATATAGATAAAAACCTAGTTTTGGATACGGGGGAACGAGAAGTAGCATAGTGCTTGTGGCTCTAGAACATTCTTAGTGGCCTAGAATTGACCGCACTCCCTTCCCGTAGAAGGCAATAAAACCACACAACGTCTGCCCAATGATTAGCCGAGGGGCGTGATTAGTCGTCTGGACACCGGTTAGTTAGGTGCATGAGCTGAATTTAACCGTACGCTTTTGCTTCACTTGCAATGTAATTCGATACCTATGCATATACTCAAAAAGTCCTATTAAGCTCTCAGGTCATCGGTATGGTGTACACGTAAGGTGAGCTCTCGGTTATAACTTCTTCCCTCCGCTGAAAACTGCCTTCCTCTCTCGAAAATGTTAGTCAGTTATTCAACCGGTCAAGTACGCCGTTCATGCTGTTAACTCAAGACAGTCTATATCGTTATGAGAGCAGTTCGGTAGAACAATGCCAGATCCCTCAAATGCGTAAGGCTACAATATGATGGGAAGGATACAGGGCTGGGGTACTGCCAGGTTGCCCAAGCCTAGGCAGGGGAAGTCGAGAGGTAGAGGTCGAGTTCGAACCACAGACCTTCCGGTCAGTACATTTTCGCTCTAACCACTTTAGCCATCTCGCCCCCTCGGTTGTATAGTGGTGAGTATCTCCGCTTGTCCCCTGGAAGCTGAACTGTAAAGGGAATTTCACGAATTTTCCATCCCATTGAAAACTTAGACCAGATCTATCCTCAGGCAAGAGCATTTCTTGTTTCCTCCATTACGTGACCTAATGAATTTCTAGTTCTCCCAATTTGAGGAGCAATATTTCTCACCTTTTTTTCGAGCAGTATACAGTTTCACTATGGCAAAAACTCATTCGTGCCATCTACTTAAAACGTTTCGTGCCCTGGGTAGAATCTGTACCAAAATGTCACTCGGAACCTTGTCGGTACACAAACGACAAGGACCCAACGTTATCGATGCGGTCACAGTTTGTATAGACGGACAGCACTGCCGGTGCACGATTCACATTGGTCCAGTCTGTTCCTGTTTCCGGAAACCCAGGACCACAGACACCAGTGGCATTGTTCATTCACTTGGTAAATATTGGAACCGATGCGACAAGCCGACATGGGCAGCAAACAAAACCGGTGGTATCTAGTAGCTGACTAATGCTGAAACCAAATCGGTTGTTTCAAGGTCGCAATCAGGGTTG